>NC_057814.1:463635785-463864869 GCF_018294505.1 Triticum aestivum | reverse complement strand
ACGGGGGTCGTGTTGATCGGGAGGGGTCTGGCGTACCGCAAAACGGACCTCCTACGGTCGAAACGGGGGTCCTGTTCATCGGGAGGGGTGTGGCGTACCGCAAAACGGGACTCCACGAGATACTGTTCATCTCCACCGTCGACCTCCTCCAGCCTGCACGGGCTACCGTCGACTTCCTCCAGCCTCCACGGGCTCCTATTCATCCAGCCTCCACCGCGCGCTACTCCACCGGCTACTGTTCAACCACCCCTCCACGGGCACCCCTCCACCGTCTATTGTTCATCCAGCCCTCCACACCACGGGGTCCTGTTCAACCACCCCTGCACGGGCACCCCTCCACCGTCTACTGTTCATCCAGCCCTCCACCACACCACAGGGTCCTGTTCATCCAGAGGCAACGCCACCGCTCACTGTTCATCCAAACCCCCCGCAACGCTCACTGTTCATCCCAGAGGTAGCATCGATCGGCTTCAGTTAGCAGCAGTAGCGAAGGAATCGCTCGATCGGGTTCAGTTAACAGCCATCGATCGATCGCCCGGGTTCAGTAACGCGTAGCCTGCAGTGCAATCGCTCGGGTTCAGTTAAAGCCCAATGCCTCGCTCGGGTTCAGTTAGAGCCAACGCCTCGCACACACGCGCGTACATGTACGAGAGAAACGCGCATCGCTCGGCCCCCGACCTCCCACCGTAACCGGGAACTCGCCGAAATTTTCCTCGCCCTCGCTTCTACCACGGTTTTTTCCGTCATGGACGGCCCAAAGAATGTCATGCAGCTGCGTCTCCGGCCCGCCCAGGACGAAAAGCCCATTTTCTGTCATGATTTTTTGTCATAGAAGTAGGAGCCCACCACATCTATGATGATACCGGGTTTTGTCACAATTATCGTCATAGAAGTGTCATATGTATGACAGAAAAAAATTTCGTTCGGCCCAAAATGTCACGGATGTGTCTTTTTTTTGTAGTGTGAGATTATGCAACTCCCGAATACCGGAGGAACACCTTGTGTGCTATCAAACGTCACAACGTAACTGAGTGATTATAAAGATACTCTAAAGGTGTCTCCGATGGTGTTTGTTGAGTTGGCATAGATCGAGATTAGGATTTGTCACTCCGTGTATCGGAGAGGTATCTCTGGGCCCTCTCGGTAATGCAAATCACTATAAGCCTTGCAAGCATTGTGACTAATGAGTTAGTTGCGGGATGATGCATTACGGAACGAGTAAAGAGACTTGCCGGTAACGATATTGAACTAGGTATGAGGATACCGACGATCGAATCTCGGGCAAGTAACATACCGATGACAAAGGGAACAACGTATGTTGTTATGCGGTTTGACCGATAAAGATCTTTGTAGAATATGTAGGAACCAATATGAGCATCCAGGTTCCGCTATTGGTTATGGACCGGAGATGAGTCTCGGTCATGTCTACATAGTTCTCGAACCCGTAGGGTCCGCACGCTTAACGTTCTGTGACGATTTGTATTATGAGTTATGTGATTTGATGACCGAAGTTTGTTCAGAGTCCCGGATGAGATCGGGGACATGACGAGGAGTCTTGAAATGGCCGAGACATAAAGATCAATATGTTGGAAGGCTATATTCGGACATCGGAAAGGTTCCGAGTAATTCAGGTATTTTTCGGAGTACCGGAGAGTTACGGGAATTCATATTGGGCCTTAATGGGCCATAAGGGAAAGGAGAGAAAGGCCTCAAGGGTGGCCGCGCCCCTTCCCCATGGACTGGTCCGAATTGGACTAGGGAAAGGGGGCGCCCCCTTCCTTCCTTCTCCTTCTCCCTTCCCTTTTTCCTATTCCATGTGGGAGGTGGAATCCTACTAGGACTAGGGAGTCCTAGTAGGACTACACACTTTGGGCGCGCCCTATAAGGGCCGGCCTCCTCCTCCCTCCATCCTTTATATACGTGGCCAGGGGGCACCCCATAGACACACAAGTTGATCATTGATCCCTTAGCCGTGTGCGGTGCCCCCCTCCACCATAATCCACCTCAGTCATATTGTCGTAGTGCTTAGGCGAAGCCCTGCGTCGGTAGCTTCATCATCACCGTCATCACGCCATCGTGCTGACGAAGCTCTCCCTCGATACTCTGTTGGATCGTGAGTTTGTGGGACGTCACCGAGCTGAACGTGTGCAGATCGCGGAGGTGCCGTGCTTTCGGTACTAGGATCGATCGATCATGAAGACGTACGACTACATCAACCGCGTTTTCATAACGCTTCCACTTTCGGTCTACAAGGGTACATGGACAACACTCTCCCCTCTCATTGCTATGCATCACCATGATCTTGCGTGTGCGTAGGAATTTTTTTGAAATTACTACGTTCCCCAACAAAACGTTGCATGGAAAACAAAAAAAATTCTACGCACACGCAAGATCTATCCATGGAGATGCATAGCAACGAGGGGGAGAGTGTGTCTACGTACCCTCATAGACCGTAAGTGGAAGCATTTGTTAACGCGGTTGATGTAGTCGAACTTCTTCGCGATCCAACCGATCGAGTACCGAACGTACGACACCTCCGTGTTCAGCACACGTTCAACTCGGTGATGTCCATGAAGGAAATATGCCTTAGAGGAAATAATAAAGTTGTTATTTTATATTTCCTTATTCATGATAAAGGTTTATTATTCATGATAGAATTGTATTGATCGGACACTTAAATACATGTGTGAATATATAAACAAATACCGTGTCCCTAGTAAGCCTCTACTAGACTAGCTCGTTGATCAAAGATGGTTAAGGTTTCCTAACCATAGACATGTGTTGTCATTTGATAATGAGATCACATCATTAGGAGAATGATGTGATGGACAAGACCCATCCATTAGCTTAGCATATTGATCGTTCAGTTTATTGCCCTAGAGACAATAATAAATAGGTTATTATCATATTTCCTGCTCATGGTAATTGTGTTGGGGAATGTAGCATGCAATTTCAAAATATTTCCTACGATCACGCAAGATCTATCTAGGAAATGCATAGCAACGAGAGGGGGAGAGTGTGACCATGTACCCTCGTAGACCGAAAGCGGAAGCGTTAGATTAACGCGGTTGATGTAATCAAACGTCTTCATGATCCAACCGATCAAGTACCGAACGTACGACACCTCCGAGTTCAGCACACGTTCAGCTCGATGACGTCCCTCGAACTCTTGATCCAGCAGAGGGTCGAGGGAGAGTTTCGTCAGCACGATGGCGTGGTGACGATGATGGTGATGTGATCCGCGCAGGGCTTCGCCTAAGCACTACGACGCTATGACCAAAGGAGTAAACTCTGGAGGGGGGCACTGCACATGACTAAGAACAATTGATGTGTTATGGGGTGACCCCCTGCCCCCGTGTATAAAGGATGAGGGGAGGAGGCAGGCCACAAGGGGTGCGCCATAGGGGGAAACCGACTAGGACTCCCAATCCTAGTCGCCCCCCCTTTCCTTTCTTTCGGAGGGGGAAAGGGGAAGGAGGGAGAGGGAAAGGGGGACGCGCCCTATCGAAGTAATTGGCCACGGGTAGCCTCATCGGCCCCCCATGGCACTTCAAGACATCGGGGCCGGCTGCGCCCCTCAAGAATCAAAGACCCAAGCGCCGCCTCCTTGCTGCCGGCTGGTCCAAGCGGCCGGCTGCAGGAGACGGCAAAGCCCAGAAGACGGCCACGAGGTGGGCCGGCTCTTAGCAGGCGGCCCCAAGCGCCCTCAAAGTTTGCACCACATAAATACGATGAGACAGGGCGTGGCAACAGTATGCCCTGCCACCCCCAAATCCAAGGCCAAACATGGCCACAGTGCGTCGTACCAGACGAAGATCTCCCGCCCGGCACGGCACTGTGTCCACCCTTCCCATGACATCACCCACGTCAGGGGAGCCATGCTCCCACAATGGGCTGTCTGTACGGCCCGCACGCAGCGGGCCCTACCTGTCCATCAGGAGCTAGAAGGCGGCGAGCCCTGACCAATCGGCCCGTGGAGAGGCCGACCCCTGACCAGGCGGCCCTCCCCTCCTTGGAGTTTGTGCGCCATTAACTAGAAGAGACAGGGAATGGCTACAGTGAACGCCCGCCAGGCGGCGGTACTGTAGCCATGCCTCCCCTGACAAAGCATGCATCATTAGCAGCACGGCAACAGTGCTGGGCAGCCGGCAAGACCCGCAAGTGGCGGGCGTGGCCTGTCGGCCAAGTACGAGACAGCCGGCGGGGCCCACCAAGCGGCGGGCCCCATCAGCCAGCGGAGAAGTCGGCGACCGTAGACACTTACAACCGGGTCCTACACCCGGCCGGATTACCTTTGTACCCCTGGGGGGTAGGCCTATATAAATCCCCCAGGGCACCCATGCAAAGGGTTTAGCCCCTGAGATATCACACACACACCACGTAGAGAGAGGAGAGAGCTAGCCTTGCCCTTCTTCCTCCTCTAGAAAACAGCTCAAGGAGCACTTGTAGCTACTTGTTGATTTAGTGATCATGCGGAGACCCCGCAGAGCAGGACTAGGGGTGTTATCTCCTAGGAGAGCCCCGAACCTGGGTAAAGTGCACCGGCGTTCGTGTCTACGCCTCATCCCGCTTCGAGGCACCGGTGATGTCTTACTAGCTCCCACCATGATAAGCCATCCTTTGGCATATGTCGCACCAAATGCCCGACATTTGGCGCCCACCGTGGGGCTAGGTGCACCGTCATCCGGAGATCTGTTCTGGACAGGAACCTTGTTCCTCCCTAGCAAGCGCAGCCAGCCCGGCACGCCCGATGGCGTTTGCGCTGATGCGCTGTGTGGCGCAGAGCTCACCTACGCAGCGGCTGGCCTCGCTGACCTTGTTGGCGAGATCCGCCTCTCCGACGAGCCCGCTCTAGGCGCGGGCGTAGCCAGCTTCGAGAGCTACCTCATCGATCTCCTTGGCAAGCTCGACATCGCCAACGAGCCCGCCTTCGACCTGGAGTCGATCGGCTCCACCGACCCGATACTTGTCGACTCTGACACTGCGTCCCTTGACGCCTTCCCCACCAACGTGGTGGTCATTGATGACCCTCTCCCTCGCGCCGACAGCGGCGGCAGCACCATCATAGAGGTGCTTGTCATCAGCCACGATGGAGCTTCTGGTGGCGGCGCCCAAGACCCGCTGGTGCTACGAGATCTGTCTGCACCCATCGCAAAGGATACCGACGCCGAGACGTTGGAAGCCCACCGCGTCTCGCTCGTTGAAAGCGCCAAGAAGCTGGCCACCATGAGACGCCTCTCAGAGGCCTACCAGCGCGAGATAGACCGCGTTGTTGGCGGCACGTCGGCTGCTGGCGCGCCCAGCTGCATTGGCACGGTCCGACAGCACGGCGCTGCCATTGCCAGCATATTCGGGGTAGATCACCCTGTTTACTCCACGCCCATGGAGAACATACGAGCTGCCCAGGCGGCAGCCGACGAGCTGGACCACCTCGAGGGCGACGAGCGCTGCTACATGACGGAGCGCGTTCAACAGCTGATTGACGCGGCTGCCGTGCAACAAGAAGCCGGCTGCCGTGCAGAAGGACCCAGCCAGCGGGTTGAGAACCCGCCCCCTCGCCGAGATCAGGGAGCGACCTCCCGAATGCCAACAGGCGACGTCCGCGACAAACGAGACAAAGAACCGGCTGCCAGCCGCAGCCGCACATGCCTCACCATCGAGCGCGACCAAGATGGCCGCCCACGAGCAGTGGAATGACAAGACGACTATCCGCCTCCTCCTCCTCCTCGCAGGGAGAGGCGTGCCTCCCTGCCGCCTGTAGAGCACCCGACACTCAGCGACCGGCTGGGCCGCCGAGAAGGAGTCGGAGAGAACAACGCGCGCCACCGGATCAACCGCCTTGCTCGATCCCAGGCGCTAGAAGAAGAAGACGCAATGGGCCCGCCTTGTTTCGGCCCCCGCATCCGCGACGAGCCCTTCCCAAAAGGGTTCTCGCACTCATGAGACACGCCCAAGTACAATGGCTCCGTGAAGCCGAAGGGTTGGTTGGTTTTCTACTCCAGGGCCGTCAACATAGCAAACGGAAACAATGGCGTTGCCGTGAAGTACGTTCCGCTCATGCTCCAGGGCACGGCCCGGACATGGCTGAACAGCCCGAAGCCCCGCAGCGTCAACAACTGGGTAGATTTCACTGAAGTCTTCAGCCGCAACTTCACAGCACCTACAAGCGGCCGCCCAAGCCCCGCCAGCTGTCGCTGTGCATTCGAGGCCCCGACGAATCTACCCGCGACTACCTGACGTGGTGGACTGAACTGCGCAACTCCTGCGAAGGGGTGCATGAGGTCCAAGCGATCGAGTACTTGATTGCCGGGTGCCGAGAGGGCACCTTACTTAAGCATCGGCTCCTCTGCGACGAGCGGGCTACACTCGACGAGTTGCTGATCATAGCATACAAGTATGCCACTGCCGACTCCTCCATGAAGTCGGAGCTTTAGGTGGACGCCTCTGGGAAGGTGCTCCCTCCGGCTCCCAGAACGCCGGCTGGCGACTCTAGTTGGCGCCAGCAACAGAACGACAACAAGCGCAAAGCCCCAATGCCGGCTTCCACCAGCCGGCAGGTACCGACAGTGGAAGACCAGCAGCTAGAGGGGCGGCAAGCCGGCTTGGCTGCCCGCCTTATCCTACGAGCAAACCCTCGATGCCCCATGCAAGTTCCGCAGTGGCGCGAAGCCGTCCAATCACACCACCCGAAAGTGCCACTGGCTCACCCGAATCTCCAAGGGTGAAGGACTGCTGCCTCCTCCGCCTGCTGGCCAGCCGGCTCCGCCTCCTCAGCTGCCGGCGGCCCGGCCAGCAGTCGGCGCCATCCAAGATGAATTCCCTGAGGAGCAAAGAGCCTACTTTGTTTTCACTAGCCAGGCGGACGACAGGCATAGTCGTCGCCAGCAACACCAAGAAGTCAACGATGTCGCCTCTGAAGTCCCAGAGTACATGCACTGGTCCAAGAAGCCCATCAGCTGGAGCCGAGCCGACCACCCGGAGGTGATGCCTTGTCCGGGTTCCTATGCCTTGGTGTTGGATGCCACCTTTGGAACTGAGAGGCGAGATGTTCGTTTCTCCCGAGTCCTGATAGATGGCGGCAGCATCATCAACATCCTTTACCGCGATACCATGGAGAAGTTGAGCATCAAAGCGAAGCAGCTCCAACACAGTCGGACCGTCTTCCACGGCATTGTGACCGGCCTTTCTTGCTCACCAATCGGCAAGATCAAGATAGATGTCCTCTTCGGAGACAAGAATCATTTTCGTCGCGAAGAAATTTGGTTTGAGGTGGTAGACTTGGAGAGCCCCTATCATGCACTGCTTGGCCGACCTGCTCTGGCCAAGTTCATGGCAGTACCACACTATGCATACCTCAAGATGAAGATGCCAGGAACCAAGGGCATTATCACTATAGCTGGAGACTACAAGAAGTCGGCCGACTGTGCTGCAGCCAGCAGCCGGCTGGCCGAGTCCCTGGTAATCGCTGTTGAAAAGAGGCTCCTGGACCAGGTGGTGGCCATGGCCAGCAAGCAGCCAGACCTGTCACCAGAACCCAAAGAGTCAGAGACCCAGGGCTCTTTCCAGCTGGCCAAAGAAACAAAGAAGATTCCCTTGGACCCTGAGCACCCGGAGAGGCACGCTATCATAGGTGCTAACCTAGATAGCAAATAGGAAAGCGAGCTCGTCGATTTCCTCCGTGAGAATTGGGACATCTTTGCATGGTCTCCAAAAGACATGTCGGGTGTTCCGACGGATTTCGCCGAGCACAAACTACATGTCAGAGCATATGCCAAACCAGTCAGACAACCCCTACGTTGACTGTCGGAGGAAAAGAGAAGAATTGTCGGAGAAGAGATCGCCCGCCTGTTGGCAGCCGGCTTCATCATGGAAGTTTTCTTCCCAGAATGGCTTGCCAACCCAGTCCTTGTACTGAAGAAGAATAACAAGTGGCGCGTGTGCATAGATTACACCAGTCTTAACAAAGCCTGCCCCAAGGATCCATTCGCGTTGCCCCGGATTGACCAAGTGATAGACTCCACAGCCGGATGCGGGCTCTTGAGTTTCTTGGATGCCTACTCAGGTTACCACCAGATCAAGTTGAACCCCGCAGACCGCCTTCATCACACCATTCGGAGCCTTGTGCTACCTGACCATGACATTCGGCTTGAGAAATGCTGCTGCCACGTTTCAGCATTGCATGCAGAAGTGCCTCCTCAAGCAACTCGGCAGGAATGCCCACGTCTATGTAGATGATATTGTGGTGAAGAAGGAGAAGCGCGGTACCCTCTTGGAAGATCTCAAGGAAACTTTCGGAAATCTACGCCGGTTTCAGATCAAGCTCAACCCAGAGAAATACGTCTTTGGAGTACCAGCCGGCCAGCTCCTTGGCTTCCTGGTCTCAGAGCACGGTATTGAATGCAACCCTGTGAAGATCAAGGCCATCGAGAGGATGGAGAAACCCACCCGACTGCGAGACATCCAGAAATTCACCGGCTGTTTGGCATCCATCAGCCGCTTCATCAGTTGGCTGGGTGAGACGGCTCTTCCTCTGTACCAGCTCATGAAGAAGACCACTCATTTCGAGTGGAATGACAAGGCGGATGAAGCTTTTCTCCAATTGAAGAAGATGTTGACCACGCCGCCTGTACTGGCGGCCCTGATTGCTAAAGAGCCAATGTACCTTTACATTGCCGCCACCAGCCGCGTTGTCAGCACTGTCATGGTAGTCGAGCGCTCAGAAGACGGCAGAGCACAACCGGTCCAAAGTCCCGTGTACTATTTGAGCGAGGTGCTATCAACCTCGAAACAGAACTACCCTCACTACTAGAAGATGTGCTACGGCATGCACTTTGCCGCCAAGAAGCTGAAGCCATACTTTCAGGAGCACCCAATCACGGTAGTTTGCACTGCCCCGCTTGCCGAGATCATTGGCAACAGAGATGCATCTGGTTGGGTGGCCAAATGGGCCATCGAGTTGCCCCCCTACACCATCTTCTACTAGCCACGCA
The DNA here is from genome assembly GCF_018294505.1 of Triticum aestivum. Classification (NCBI taxonomy): domain Eukaryota; kingdom Viridiplantae; phylum Streptophyta; class Magnoliopsida; order Poales; family Poaceae; genus Triticum; species Triticum aestivum. The sequence goes on along the minus strand of NC_057814.1, from coordinate 463,855,879 downwards.
CCGCCATCAACTCCCAAGCACTGGTCGACTTCCTTGTCGACTGGCCCGAGACCCAGTACCTGCCGCCAGCTCCAGACTCCACTCATTGGCGGATGCACTTCGATGGCTCGAAGATGCGCACCGGCTTGGGAGCCGGCGTTGTCCTCACCTCTCCCAAAGGCGACAAGCTCAGATACACATTGCAACTCCATTTCGCCGCCTCCAACAATGTGGTCGAGTATGAAGCACTAATAGACGGCCTCCGGCTGGCCAAAGAGATTGGCATCCGCCGGATCCTGTGCTACGGCAACTCCGATTTGGTGGTCCAGCAGTCGTCTGGTGACTAGGACGCCAAGGATGCAAACATGGCAAGTTACCGCTTCCTTGTTCAGAACCTCATCGGATATTTTGAGGGGTACGAGTTCCTTCATGTGCCACGGAATGAAAGCGAGCCAGCTGATACCCTGGCATGGATCGGCTCCACCCGTCAAGCAATACCAGCCGGCGTCTCCCTTCAGTGCCTCCGCAAGCCGTCAATCAAGCCTTCTCCAGAATCAGAGTCCAACTTCGTGCCGGCTCCTCCCGAAGCAGTTGTGTCGGTGGGAAACGACACCTATGGGATCACAAGAATCCCTTCTACGGTTGGTGGGCGCGAGGTTGTGCAAAGAGCGGGTCTAATCGTTAGCACAAGGAGATTTATCCAGGTTCGAGCCGCGGAGATGCGTAATACCCTAGTCCTGCTTTTGTGTATATCTGAGTGTTCTTGAGCTCTTGAACTAGCTATGGTGTGTGTCTAGTATAAAAGATCCGAATCCTTCCTCAGTATGCCTCGGGCCTCCTTTTATAGTCAAAAGGGGTCGCCACGGTGGCACACAGGAGGTGGAAAGGTATGCACAGAGTACAAGCTTATCGTCTGTCATTACAGGACAAAACGCATTAAATGCGCTACTTAGGTGTCCACATGCTTTATCGGGGACGGTAACGAGGCCCGTCCCGTCCGTCGCCACTCCGCCTTGTTCCGACACGCGTCCAGGCCAACGAGGCATGCAGCGCCATGTAGGCTGGCAGGCTGCTGAGCTGGCGTGGTGGCAGGGTCTTCACGAAGATCCGCATGCCACCACGCAGGTGCTTGACTGGTTGGATTAGGAGCCACGTACTGCCATGTGGGTACTCGCCTTGGTTGGTGGGTTGGCCGCTGAGCTGGGGCGGCGATGGGGCGGCAAGGTCTTGCCGCGGTCTTGCGTATATCCCCGGCAAGGGTCTTGCCGGGGCCTTGTGAGTGCCCTCGGCAAGAATCTTGCCGGGGCCTTGCGGGTGTCTTCGGCAAGGAGCATTGCCGGGGCCTCGTGGGCATCCTCGGCAAGGAGCCTTGCGGTTGTCTTGTCTTCTGGTTTTCATCTAGGCTTTGTAGGCTCTTTGTCTTCACAAAGATCTGCATGCCACCATGCAGGCGCCTCCCGAGCCTTGGGTCCAATGTTTGTCGATGGTGTCGGAACTCTCAAGCTCAAGGGTGGCGCCTTGCTGGCGTTGGGCAAGTTGCCCCCGGCAAGGCTCTTGTTGGGGCCACGAAGGCCGCCCCGGCAAGGGCCTTGTTGGGGGAGTCTCGCGTTGCCCCTTGGCTCTTCATGCTTCTAGTCCTGAGCGCTGCGCTAGTAATCTTGCGACTTTGCTTCCTTCCTTTGCCCTGCTAAGTGCGGCCGCAGGTGCGGCTCTGACTGCCCGTGCACAAGTAAAGGGGTATAAAAGAGAGCCCCTACTTGTGTACACCGACAGGAGCTCTCGGGCTTGGGCCACACATAAGCGCAACGCGTTATTGGGCTAGGCCCAGAACGGTGCGCGGGCATGTGGGGCGGAGTTTTACTGCGGTAACTTCTCCGCTGGTTGCTCTTCCCCATGACCTACGTTGAATGTGTGGCGTGGGGGTCGTGCGTGGGGCGGTTCCTGCACGCGTGCGTCACATCGTGGTAAATGGTAAAGAGGCGGCCCGCGCCTTCCCCATAAAAAGGAAAAACCACAGGCGTGCTGCTCATTTACCCTCTACGCCTCTTCCAATCTCGGAACCGCTGTTCCCCTTTTCTTCCTCCGGTGAAAGATTCAAACCTCTCGCCTCTGCTTGCTGCCGCTGCGCCCCCATTGCTCTTGATCCCTCGCCCTTTCGCGTCCGCCATGGCACCCAAAACTGGCAAGGGCAAGGGAGGGGCCAAGGACGCCGGGGAGAAGGAGGCGCCGGAGAGCGAGTTGTCTGTGCGGCGGACGCAGCTCGCCTACTTCCCTTCGACGGTTGATGCAGTCCACCTCAGGAACTACTTCTTGCCCCTGTGGGGGAGGAAGACGACGGGGCACCCTGCCACGCGCATCGTCCCCGCCGATTTTGCTAAGGCTGGCCCAAATCGGTACCCCTTCTTCGTCAATTTCTTCTCTTGCGGGCTCTGCACTCCTTTCTCTGACTTCTTCAACGACGTCATGCACACCTACGGCTTCCATCTTCTGGATCTTACGCCGAATGCCGTGGCGTGCATGGCTTTCTTTGCCCACCTCTGCGAGGGCTCTGCCGGAGTGCTCCCCAGCACGGCGCTCTTCCGCCACTACTTCTCCCCTCGCCTCCAACCAGGGGGCTCCATCTCCGGCTGCATGCTCACGGTCGCCACCACCAGGATTCAACACCTCACCATGGCCGGGCTCACCCTCGAGATGATCGGGGCTGACTTCATCCGGCGCCGAATCGCCCCGCTGCACAATAAGGGGAGGCCGGCCTGGGATTTCAGAAACGCGGCCGACATCATGAGGCTCCGCCCTGGCCTGAAGCACAACTTTACGGTGATGGTGTTGGAGATCGTTGCAGAAATTTAAAATTTTCTACGCATCACCAAGATCCATCTATGGAGTTTACTAGCAACGAGAGAGAGGAGTGCATCTACATACCCTTGTAGATCGCGAGCGGAAGCGTTCAAGTGAACGGGGTTGATGGAGTCGTACTCGTCGTGATCCAAATCACCGATGACCGAGCGCCGAACGGACGGCACCTCCGCGTTCAACACACATACGGAGCAGCGACGTCTCCTCCTTCTTGATCCAGCAAGGGGGAAGGAGAGGTTGATGGAGATCCAGCAGCACGACGGCGTGGTATTGGAAGTAGCGGGGATCTCGGCAGGGCTTCGCCAAGCTCAGCGAGAGGGAGAGGTGTCACGGGAGGGAGAGGGAGGCGCCAGGGGCTGTGGTGCGGCTGCCCTCCCTCCCCCCACTATATATAGGGCCCCTGGGGGTGCCGGCCCTGGGAGATGCAATCTCCAAGGGGGGCGGCTTCCCCCCAAGCCAAGTGGGGCGCCCCCCACCCCTAGGGTTTCCAACCCTAGGCGCAGGGGAGGCCCAAGGGGGGCGCACCAGCCCACCAGGGGCTGGTTCCCCTCCCACTTCAGCCCATGGGGCCCTCCGGGATAGGTGGCCCCACCCAGTGGACCCCCGGAACCCTTCCGGTGGTCCCGGTACAATACCGGTAACCCCCGAAACTTTCCCGGTGGCCGAAACTGGACTTCCTATATATAATTCTTCACCTCCGGACCATTCCGGAACTCCTCGTGACGTCCGGGATCTCATCCGGGACTCCGAACAACCTTCAGGTTACCACATACTAATATCTCTACAACCCTAGCGTCACCGAACCTTAAGTGTGTAGACCCTACGGGTTCGGGAGACATGCAGACATGACCGAGACGACTCTCCGGTCAATAACCAACAGCGGGATCTGGATACCCATGTTGGCTCCCACATGTTCCACGATGATCTCATCGGATGAACCACGATGTCAAGGATTCAATCAATCCCGTATACAATTCCCTTTGTCAATCGGTACGTTACTTGCCTGAGATTCGATCGCCGGTATCCCAACACCTCGTTCAATCTCGTTACCGGCAAGTCACTTTACTCGTACCGTAATGCATGATCCCATGACCAACCACTTGGTCACTTTGAGCTCATTATGATGATGCATTACCGAGTGGGCCCAGAGATACCTCTCTGTCATACGGAGTGACAAATCCCAGTCTCGATCCGTGTCAACCCAACAGACACTTTCAGAGATACCTGTAGTGTACCTTTATAGTCACCCAGTTACGTTGTGACGTTTGGTACACCCAAAGCACTTCTACGGCATCCGGGAGTTACACGATCTCATGGTCTAAGGAAATGATACTTGACATTGGAAAAGCTCTAGCAAACGAACTACACGATCTTTGTGCTATGCTTAGGATTGGGTCTTGTCCATCACATCATTCTCCTAATGATGTGATCCCGTTATCAATGACATCCAATGTCCATAGTCAGGAAACCATGACTATCTGTTGATCAACAAGCTAGTCAACTAGAGGCTTACTAGGGACACGTTGTGGTCTATGTATTCACACATGCATTACGATTTTCGGATAACACAATTATAGCATGAACAATAGACAATTATCATGAACAAGGAAATATAATAATAACCATTTTATTATTGCCTCTAGGGCATATTTCCAACAGTCTCCCACTTGCACTAGAGTCAATAATCTAGTTACATTGTGATGAATCGAACACCCATAGAGTTCTGGTGTTGATCATGTTTTGCTCTAGGGAGAGGTTTAGTCAACGGATCTGCTACATTCAGGTCTGTATGTACTTTACAAATATCTATGTCTCCATTTGGAACACTTTCACGAATGGAGTTGAAGCGACGCTTGATATGCCTGGTCTTCCTGTGAAACCTGGGCTCCTTGGCAAGGGCAATAGCTCCAGTGTTGTCACAGAAGAGAGTCATTGGGCCCGACGCATTGGGAATCACCCCTAAGTCGGTAATGAACTCCTTCATCCAGATTGCTTCTTGCGCTGCCTCTGAGGCCGCCATGTATTCCGCTTCACATGTAGATCCTGCCACGACGCTTTGCTTGCAACTGCACCACCTTACAGCCCCTCCATTCAAAATATACACGTATCCGGTTTGTGACTTAGAGTCATCCAGATCTGTGTCGAAGCTAGCATCGACGTAACCCTTTACGACGAGCTCTTCGTCACCTCCATAAACGAGAAACATATCCTTAGTCCTCTTCAGGTACTTTAGGATATTCTTGACCGCTGTCCAGTGTTCCATGCCGGGATTACTTTGGTACCTTCCTACCAAACTTACGGCAAGGTTTACATCAGGTCTGGTACACAGCATGGCATACATAATAGAACCTATGGCTGAGGCATAGGGGACGACACTCATCTTTTCTCTATCTTCTGCCGTGGTCGGGCATTGAGCCGTGCTCAATTGCACACCTTGCAATACAGGCAAGAACCCCTTCTTGGACTGATCCATATTGAACTTCTTCAATATCTTGTCAAGGTACGTACTCTGTGAAAGACCAATGAGGCGTCTTGATCTATCTCTATAGATCTTGATGCCTAATATATAAGCAGCTTCTCCAAGGTCCTTCATTGAAAAACAATTATTCAAATAGGCCTTTATACTTTCCAAGAATTCTATATCATTTCCCATCAATAGTATGTCATCCACATATAATAAGAGAAATGCTACAGAGCTCCCACTCACTTTCTTGTAAACACAGGCTTCTCCATAAGTCTGTGTAAACCCAAACGCTTTGATCATCTCATCAAATCGAATGTTCCAACTCCAAGATGCTTGCACAAGCCCATAGATGGAGCTCTGGAGCTTGCATAACTTGTTAGCATTCTTAGGATCGACAAAACCTTCCGGCTGCATCATATACAATTCTTCCTTAAGAAAGCCGTTAAGGAATGCCGTTTTGACGTCCATTTGTAATATCTCATAATCATAGAATGCGGCAATTGCTAACATGATTCGGACGGACTTCAGCTTCGCTACGGGTGAGAAAGTCTCATCGTAGTCAACCCCTTGAACTTGTCGATAACCCTTAGCGACAAGTCGAGCTTTATAGATGGTAACATTACCATCCGCGTTCGTCTTCTTCTTAAAGATCCATTTATTTTCTATGGCTCACCGATCATCGGGCAAGTCAGTCAAAGTCCATACTTCGTTTTCATACATGGATCCTATCTCGGATTGCATGGCTTCGAGCCATTTGTTGGAATCTGGGCCCGCCATCGCTTCTTCATAGTTCGAAGGTTCACCGTTGTCTAACAACATGATTTCCATGACAGGGTTGCCGTACCACTCTGGTGCGGAACGTGTCCTTGTGGACCTACGAAGTTCAGTAGTAACTTGATCTGAAGCTTCATAATCATCATCATTAACTTCCTCCCCAGTCGGTGCAGGCACCACAGGAACATCTTCCCGCGCTGCGCTACTTTCTGGTTCGGAAGGGGTGACTATCACCTCATCAAGTTCCACTTTCCTCCCACTCACTTCTTTCGAGATAAACTCTTTCTTCAGAAAGGACCCGTTCTTGGCAACAAAGATCTTGCCTTCGGATCTGAGGTAGAAGGTATACCCAATGGTTTCCTTAGGGTATCCTATGAAGACGCATTTTTCCGACTTGGGTTCGAGCTTTTCAGGTTGAAGTTTCTTGACATAAGCATCACATCCCCAAACTTTTAGAAACGACAGCTTAGGTTTCTTCCCAAACCATAATTCATACGGTGTCGTCTCAACGGATTTTGATGGAGCCCTATTTAAAGTGAATGCGGCAGTCTCTAAAGCATAGCCCCAAAATGAGAGCGGTAGATCGGTAAGAGACATCATAGATCGCACCATATCCAATAGAGTGCGATTACGATGTTCGGACACACCATTTCGCTGAGGTGTTCCAGGTGGCGTGAGTTGTGAATCTATTCCACATGTCCTTAAGTGTGTGCCAAATTCGTGACTCAAATATTCTCCTCCACGATCTGATCGTAAGAACTTTATTTTCCTGTCACGTTGATTCTCAACCTCACTCTGAAATTCCTTGAACTTTTCAAAGGTTTCAGACTTGTGTTTCATTAGGTAGACATACCCACATCTACTCAAGTCATCAGTGAGAGTGAGAACATAACGATAGCCACCGAGAGCCTCAACACTCATTGGACCGCACACATTAGTATGTATGATTTCCAATAAGTTGGTTGCTCGCTCCATTGTTCCGGAGAACAGAGTCTTGGTCATCTTACCCATGAGGCATGGTTCGCACGTGTCAAATGATTCGTAATCAAGAGACTCCAAAAGTCCATCTGCATGGAGCTTCTTCATGCGTTTGACACCAATGTGACCAAGACGGCAGTGCCACAAGTATGTGGGACTATCATTATAAACCTTACATCTTTTGGTATTCACACTATGAATATGTGTAACATTACGTTCGAGATTCATTAAGAATAAACCATTAACCAGCGGGGCATGACCATCAAACATATCTCTCATATAAATAGAACAACCATTATTCTCGGATTTAAATGAGTAGCCATCTCAAATTAAACGAGATCCTGATACAATGTTCATGCTCAAAGCTGGCACTAAATAACAATTATTGAGGTTTAAAACTAATCCCGTAGGTAAATGTAGAGGTAGCATGCCGACGGCGATCACATCGACCTTGGAACCATTCCCGACGCGCATCGTCACCTCGTCCTTCGCCAGTCTCCGCTTATTCCGCAGCTCATGTTTTGAGTTACAAATATGAGCAACCGCACCGGTATCAAATACCCAGGAGCTACTACGAGTACTGGTAAGGTACACATCAATTACATGTATATCACATATACCTTCGGTGTTGCCGGCCGTCTTGTCCGCTAAGTATTTGGGGCAGTTCCGCTTCCAGTGACCACTTTCCTTGCAATAAAAGCACTCAGTCTCAGGCTTGGGTCCATTCTTTGGCTTCTTCCCGGCAACTGGCTTACCGGGCGCGGCAACTCCCTTGCCGTCCTTCTTGAAGTTCTTCTTACCCTTGCCTTTCTTGAACTTAGTGGTTTTATTCACAATCAACACTTGATGTTCCTTTTTGATCTCCACCTCCGCTGATTTCAGCATTGAATATACCTCAGGAATGGTCTTTTCCATCCCCTGCATATTGAAGTTCATCACAAAGCTCTTGTAGCTCGGTGGAAGCGACTGAAGGATTCTGTCAATGACCGCGTCATCTGGGAGATTAACTCCCAGCTGAGTCAAGCGGTTGTGTAACCAGACATTTTGAGTATGTTCTCACTGACAGAACTATTTTCCTCCATCTTACAACTGAAGAACTTGTGGGAGACTTCATATCTCTCGACCCGGGCATGAGCTTGGAAAACCATTTTCAGCTCTTCGAACATCTCATATGCTCCGTGTTGCTCAAAACGCTTTTGGAGCCCCGGTTCTAAGCTGTAAAGCATGCCGCACTGAACGTGGGAGTAATCATCAGCACGTGACTGCCAAGCGTTCATAACGTCTTGGTTCTCTGGGATGGGTGCTTCACCTAGCGGTACTTCTAGGACATAATCTTTCTTGGCAGCTATGAGGATGATCCTCAGGTTCCGGACCCAGTCCGTATAGTTGCTGCCATCATCTTTCAGCTTGGTTTTCTCTAGGAACGCGTTGAAGTTGAGGGCAACGTGGTCCATTTGATCTACAAGACATATTGTAAAGATTTTAGACTAAGTTCATGGTAATTAAGTTCATCTAATCAAATTATTCAATGAACTCCCACTCAGATAGACATCCCTCCAGTCATCTAAGTGAAACATGATCCGAATCAACTAGGCCGTGTCCGATCATCACGTGAGACGGACTCGTCAACATCGGTGAACATCTTCATGTTGATCGTATCTTCTATACGACTCATGCTCGACCTTTCGGTCTTCCGTGTTCCGAGGCCATGTCTGTACATGCTAGGCTCGTCAAGTCAACCTAAGTGTATTGCGTGTGTAAATCTGGCTTACACCCGTTGTATTCGAACGTTAGAATCTATCACACCCGATCATCACGTGGTGCTTCGAAACAACGAACCTTCGCAACGGTGCACAGTTAGGGGGAACACTTTCTTGAAATTATTGCGAGGGATCATCTTATTTAAGCTACCGCCGTTCTAAGCAAATAAGATGTAAAACATGATAAACATCACATGCAATCAAATAGTGACATGATATGGCCAATATCATTTTGCTCCTTTGATCTCCATCTTCGGGGCGCCATGATCATCTTCGTCACCGGCATGACACCATGATCTCCATCATCATGATCTCCATCATCGTCTCTTCATGAAGTTGTCACGCCAACGATTACTTCTACTTCTATGGCTAACGTGTTTAGCAATAAAGTAAAGTAATTTACATGGCGTTATTCAATGACACGCAGGTCATACAAAAAATAAAGACAACTCCTATGGCTCCTGCCGGTTGTCATACTCATCGACATGCAAGTCGTGATTCCTATTACAAGAACATGATCAATCTCATACATCACATATATCTCATTCATCACATCCTTTTGGCCATATCACATCACAAGGCACATGCTGCAAAAACAAGTTAGACGTCCTCTAATTGTTGTTGCATGTTTTTACGTGGCTTCTATAGGTTTCTAGCAAGAACGTTCTTACCTACGTAAAACCACAACGTGATATGCCAATTTCTATTTACCCTTCATAAGGACCCTTTTCATCGAATCCGTTCCGACTAAAGTGGGAGAGACAGACACCCGGTAGCCACCTTATGCAACTAGTGCATGTCAGTCGGTGGAACCTGTCTCACGTAAGCGTACGTGTAAGGTCGGTCCGGGCCGCTTCATCCCACAATGCCGCCGAAACAAGATAAGACTAGTAGTGGCAAGAAAATTGACAACATAGGCCTCGTGCATAGAAACTACGCATAGGCCTGGCTCATGATGCAAATATTGGAGATCGTTGCAGAAATTTAAAATTTTCTACGCATCACCAAGATCCATCTATGGAGTTTACTAGCAACGAGAGAGAGGAGTGCATCTACATACCCTTGTAGATCGCGAGCGGAAGCGTTCAAGTGAACGGGGTTGATGGAGTCGTACTCGTCGTGATCCAAATCACCGATGACCGAGCACCGAACGGACGGCACCTCCGCGTTCAACACACGTACGGAGCAGCGACTTCTCCTCCTTCTTGATCCAGCAAGGGGGAAGGAGAGGTTGATGGAGATCCAGCAGCACGACGGCGTGGTGGTGGAAGTAGCGGGGATCTCGGCAGGGCTTCGCCAAGCTCAGCGAGAGGGAGAGGTGTCACGGGAGGGAGAGGGAGGCGCCAGGGGCTGTGGTGCGGCTGCCCTCCCTCCCCCCACTATATATAGGACCCCTGGGGGGGCGCCGGCCCTGGGTGATGCAATCTCCAAGGGGGGCGGCGGCCAAAGGGGGGTGGCTTCCCCCCAAGCCAAGTGGGGCGCCCCCCACCCCTAGGGTTTCCAACACTAGGCGCAGGGGGAGGCCCAAGGGGGGGCGCACCAGCCCAAGGGGGGCGCACCAGCCCACCAGGGGCTGGTTCCCCTCCCACTTCAGCCCATGGGGCCCTCCGGGATAGGTGGCCCCGCCCGGTGGACCCCCGGGACGCTTCCGGTGGTCCCGGTACAATACCGGTAACCCCCGAAACTTTCCCGGTGGCCGAAACTGGACTTCCTATATATAATTCTTCACCTCCGGACCATTCCGGAACTCCTAGTGACGTCCGAGATCTCATCCGGGACACCGAACAACTTTCGGGTTACCGCATACTAATATCTCTACAACCCTAGCGTCACCGAACCTTAAGTGTGTAGACCCTACGGGTTCGGGAGACACGCAGACATGATCGAGACGACTCTCCGGTCAATAACCAACAGCGGGATCTGGATACCCATGTTGGCTCCCACATGTTCCACGATGATCTCATCAGATGAACCACGATGTCGAGGATTCAATCAATCCTGTATACAATTCCCTTTGTCAATCGGTACGTTACTTGCCCGATTTTCGATCGTCGGTATCCCAATACTTCGTTCAATCTCGTTATCGGCAAGTCACTTTACTCGTACCGTAATGCATGATCCCGTGACCAACCACTTGGTCACTTTGAGCTCATTATGATGATGCATTACCGAGTGGGCCCAGAGATACCTCTCCGTCATACGGAGTGACAAATCCCAGTCTCGATCCGTGTCAACCCAACAGACACTTTCAGAGATACCTGTAGTGTACCTTTATAGTCACCCAGTTACGTTGTGACGTTTGGTACACCCAAAGCACTTCTACGGCATCCGGGAGTTACACGATCTCATGGTCTAAGGAAATGATACTTGACATTGGAAAAGCTCTAGCAAACGAACTACACGATCTTTGTGCTATGCTTAGGATTGGGTCTTGTCCATCACATCATTCTCCTAATGATGTGATCCCGTTATCAATGACATCCAATGTCCATAGTCAGGAAACCATGACTATCTGTTGATCAACGAGCTAGTCAACTAGAGGCTTACTAGGGACACGTTGTGGTCTATGTATTCACACATGTATTATGATTTCCGGATAACACAATTATAGCATGAACAATAGACAATTATCATGAACAAGGAAATATAATAATAACCATTTTATTATTGCCTCTAGGGCATATTTCCAACAGATGGGGCACGTCCACTTCGGCCAAAGGCTCTTTCAGCTCGACATGGACGGCGACGGCAGAGCTGAGAGGACTGGCAGGGCCGGCAAGGCCGTCAAGGGGCCCCTGTTTGGCTTGCCGACGGGAGTGGTCCCGCTGAGAAACAACTCTCGCCAATCCTCCATCATCGCCATGATGCCGGACTTCAACGCGCATGGCCTTGACCCGGCCTGGGCCGAGCCGCCAGCGGAGAATTTGCAGGAGTTCTTCGACACTTTGTCAGAGAGCTATGTCCGTGACGAGCCGCTGCTCATCCAAGACACCACCAAGGCGGAGCTGGACTACATCGCCGCCAGGGAGGCGGAGGCGGCGCTCGCCAGGGAGGCCGCCAGCGCTGGCACCTCGGAGGACGAGGCTGACGCGGCCGCAGAGGAGAGGGAGCTCGCCTAGTGGGCGGAGTTGTTGGGGATCGTTGCAGAAATTAGAAAAAATTCTACGCATCACCAAGATCAATCTATGGAGAGACTAGCAACGAGAGAGAGGGGAGTGCATCTTCATACCCTTGAAGATCGCGATGCGGAAGCGTTACAAGAACGCGGATGAAGGAGTCGTACTCGTAGCGATTCAGATCGCGGTTGATTCCGATCTAAGCGCCGAACAACGACGCCTCCGTGTTCAACACACGTGCAGCCCGGTGACGTCTCCCACGCCTTGATCCGGCAAGGAGAGAGGGAGAGGTTGGGGAAGACAACTCCAGCAGCAGCACGACGGCGTGGTGGTGTTGGAGCAGAGTGGTACTCCAGCAAGGCTTCGCCAAGCACCGTGGAAGGAGGAGGTGGTGTTGGAGAGGGGGAGGGCTGCGCCTTGGATGTGGTGCGGCTGCCCTCCCTCCTCCCCTCTATTTATAGGGCGAAGGGGGAAGGGGGCCGGCCCCTCTAGATGAGATCTAGAGGGGGGGTGGCGGCCAAGGGGAGGGGGCTTGCCCCCCAAGCCAAGAGGGGCGCCCCCCTTAGGGTTCCCCCCCCCCAACCCTAGGCGCATGGGCCCTAGGGGGATGGCGCCCAGCCCACCTAGGGGCTGGTTCCCTTCCACATACAGCCCATAGGGCCCTCCGGGGCAGGTGGACCCCCGGAACCCCTTCGGTGGTCCCGGCACAATACTGGCACACCCCCGAACACTTCCGGTGACCGTATGATGACTTCCCATATATAAATCTTCACCTCCGGACAATTCCGGAACTCCTCCTGACGTCTGACATCTCATCTGGGACTCTGAACAACATTCGGTAACCACGTACAAACTTTCCCTATAACCCTAGCGTCATCGAACCTTAAGTGTGTAGACCCTACGGGTTCGGGAGGCATGTAGACATGACCGAGACATCTCTCCGGCCAATAACCAACAGCGGGATCTGGATACCCATGTTGGCTCCCACATGCTCCACGATGATCTCATCGGATGAACCACGATGTCGGGGATTCAATCAATCCCGTACACAATTCCCTTTTTCTACCAGTATGATACTTGCCCGAGATTCGATCGTCCGTATCCCTATACCTTGTTCAATCTCGTTACCGTCAAGTCTCTTTACTCGTTCGTAACACATCATCCCATGATCAACTCCTTCGTCACATTGAGCTCATTATGATGATGTCCTACCGAGTGGGCCCAGAGATACCTCTTCGTCACACGGAGTGACAAATCCCAGTCTTGATTCGTGCCAACCCAACGGACACTTTCGGAGATACCCGTAGTGCACCTTTATAGCCACCCAGTTACATTGTGACGTTTGGCACACCCAAAGCATTCCTACGGTATCCGGGAGTTGCACAATCTCATGGTCTAAGGAAATGATACTTGACATTAGAAAAGCTTTAGCAGACGAACTACACGATCTTGTGCTAAGCTTAGGATTGGGTCTTGTCCATCACATCATTCTCCGAATGATGTGATCCCGTTATCAACGACATCCAATGTCCATGGTCAGGAAACCGCAAGCATCTATTGATCAACGAGCTAGTCAACTAGAGGCTCGGTAGGGACATGTTGTGGTCTATGTATTCACACTTGTATTATGATTTCCGGTGTGGCACCCCGGCTCAGAGCAACCGGTTTACCCTGCATTGCCAGCCCAGAGATCGAGTCTTCTGGAAATACACAACAACATGGTACAGAAACAACCGCTTTATTGATACTAGCGGAATACATAGGTCTGATATTACATCGAGATACGAGGCCAAGCGGCACACACGGTGCTGCTGGACAGTATGTACATTATTTAATGAACATGGCTGGGGCCTCGATCACACGAACTACGCGGCAGCAGAAGAACGATGAAGTGGAACTCCATAGCACAGGGACACCGACGTGGACACGGCCTAGACCTGAGATGCGCTCCGATGCGAACCGACTTGCCTGAAAGCTGGCATAACACGCCAGGTCAGTACATTGAATGTACTTGCAAGCTCACAACAAACAATATCATGATAATTAATCAGGTTAATTCAATGCAAGAAATACTACGGATGCAATGCAAACAAAACAAACATCGAGTCACACGGACTCGCTTACCAGACGGTTACCTCATAACCAAACGGTGACCATACCGGGGTCACGCCTGAAAGCAATTACTCATGAACACCTCGAGTGTTCACCACGAAACAACACATCACAACAATCACTTAGTTTGCAAAATTTATTATAAAAGTTGATCCATGGTGTGACTTACTCCCGAGTCTTGCCCATAACCGAGGGCGCGGCTATCGATAGATTAAATACACTCTGCAGAGGTAGCGCACTTTACCCACACTACGGAATGCCTGGCCTCGCACTCCCATTCGGGTGGACCAAAGTATTCCGACGAAACCCTCCCTTTGTCATGCACTCTCCCTGGCCACTCCGACCATCTCCCTCTCAGGGCTAGGTCTTAGGTGGCCCCGTGTCTACCAAAGACACCAACGGCCACCGTCGTGGCAAAACGGTCCCAAACGGGGACAAGGTACCATAAAAACAAAAACGAGCACACAAGGTTATGTATGCTTACAGGGCCAGGGTATGCACGCCCATAACCTTCCCTCGCGGGAGGCACCGGTGAGAGCCACAGCAAAGGACCGAATTATGACCTTCCCATTAGGTAAATGTGGTCGCACTGAATTAAAACCCGATTCAGTGGCACCATGATGTGATCAACATCATATTCAAGTTGAACTTAATCCACTTTAACTTTGATAAAAACTTTTTATCAATAACATGATATAAAAATCTTCATGCAACTACTCGTCATGCAAAGCAAACAACTCATATTCATGGATCAAACTTAACCACATAATTATCTTGCTATACTAAAGATCAAAACTCTCTGGTTATAACTCATTTTTATCATCAAGCAATATTTTTATTAGTTCTTTATTCAAATGAAAATATCACTTAGTAAAAATTACTACCATTAATTCCCATAGCAATATGCATAGTGCAAATCTTACTCTAATTAACCAAACAAGTTCATGCATTCAACCAGTAACTAAAACAAACACATCTAGCAGAATAAAGTAACTAGCAATTTACCAAAATTATTTATCAAATTATAAATGCAAATAAGAACTCATAGTCAAGTAGAAAATCATAGATATTGAAATAACACCATCCAAATGCTGGTGTGGCTTGCCTTAGTGTACAGGAGGATCACACCCCTCTTGGTTTGCTTCAAGACAAGCTTCTCCTTTTGAAAAAGAATTTAAAACCACAAAAATAAATGTCAAAACACATTCTGAAAATCACCAGAAATTCTAGGCAGCAGAGAAAAATCCACCCTTTGGTGTGCTGCTAGAGCTTTCTGTAACAAAGACAATGCAAAAAGAATCAAATCATTTGGACTTATGGTTTAGAAATGGTGGCTGGTCAAAGTTCAGTCAAATTTCTGAATTAAATTTGAATTAAATAGAAACCAGGGGGTGACGTCGAAGGCGTAAAACGGGAGTGCGCCTTCACTCGTACCGCTTCGGGCGCGAGTGGTGAGGCTGACACTGGGCCCCGCCCGTCAGGAGAGAGAGGGGGATCAAGATCAGAGGGGGGCGGCGCTTCACCGGAGCTTACGCCGGTGACGAGGGGGTTTGGGGCTAGGCTAGAGGGATAGGATTGAAGCGGGGCTCGAGGCGCACCTGCCCGTACCCGTGGCTTGGCGAGAGGTGGACGGAGTGGCTCGCGCTCGAGATCGCAATCTTCGGTGGCGGACAGAGTTCGCCGGAGAGGGGGAAGACGACGGCTAGGGGCAGCTCCGAGGGCTTGGTGATGTCCACGCAGCACCAACGGACCACCAATGCCCCGCCCAAGCAGTTGCTTGAGCTCGGGAGGCACCGGAGAGCGGCAGCTGGCCTGCGGGGATCGCCAGAGTCCTCTGGTCGGGGCGACGGCCAGAGGCCCGCCAGACCGATCTTCTTCTCGTCTATGTGTTCGTGGAGGTTGGGTGGAGTGGTGCTTGGCTCGAAAACGAGGAGGGGCGCTCTATATATAGCCAGAGCAGAGGGGGGGACATGTCGCCGCCGAAGCACTCTGGACACGCGGCGAACATCGACGAGAAGCTCCAACGCAAGGGGGCAAGGGCTCAGCGTCAACGCAGGAGCTTGCCGACGCTCGCGGACGAGCACAGGAGGCGGTTGGAGAAGAGGACAAGCGCACACGCGCACTGTGGCGTTTTGGACGCGACGCGCCAGGGCTTGCTGCGGCGGCTCCGGCGTCGGCGAGCGCCAGGGAGACGTCAAGGGTAATGGGTCGAGGCTTGTGGCGCGGTGCGGCAGTCGGCAGCGAGCGCTGGAACAAGCACGCGCGAAACAGAGGGCAAGGCGACAGCCAGAGCGCGTCGAGACGCTGCCAGGCGTCATGTCCTTGCGCGGTCACCAAGCTGGCATGGTCAAAACAACGTCCAGGAGCGGCCAAACCTTGTCTACGCGCTCGACCGTGCAGTGTTACGTCTAGGAGAGGTGATGGCTCAGACCCAGGCCGACCAGACTTGACTCTACTAAGCTGGCAAGTTTCTGTCCAGAAACTTGGTCGCCATGTTTGGCCACCTTCTAGAAGGCCATTAGGGCTGATCTCCTGGATTTTAGGGTTTCTTAGGAGGGTGTTTAAGCTCAAGAAAGATCAAGGCTAAAAGCTCAAGGAAAAATGCACTTGCTGTACAAACTAGGATTTTAGGTCAGAAGAGAAATGATTTTCTACAGCAAAAATATTCCAAGAAGTGGTGCAATATTTTTGCATCGGAAGGTGCGCCAGGGTTCTAAGAATATTCATGATTTATCTCAAAATTTTCTGAGCAAGAAAAATTGAGGTTGCTTTGGAGCACAAGTTTCTGAAGTGAGTTTCAGAGGGGAAAATGAATATTTTTCTTTTAGGAAAAATATTCATTTGATCATTTTGGGAATTTGTGGGAAGAATAAGGTAGATAGGTCACTTGGGTGAAAGTCAAGGATATGCCCAAGTGACAAGTCCATTTGAAATGATTCAAAACCCAAATCAAATCAGGGCAGAAACCACGGTGAAAACCAAGTCCATAAAAAGAGAGAAGGCAAGTCCGGAAAAAGAGAGATGGCAAAATCCAGGCTGTCACATCCGGATAACACAATTATAGCATGAACAATAGACAATTATCATGAAGAAGGAAATATAATAATAACCACTTTATTATTGCCTCTAGGGCATATTTCCAACAGTCTCCCACTTGCACTAGAGTCAATAATCTAGTTACATTGTGATGAATCAAACACCCATAGAGTTCTGGCGTTGATCATGTTTTGCTTGTGAAAGAGGTTTATTCAACGGATCTGCGACATTCAGATCCATATGCACTTTACAAATATCTATGTCTCCATCTTGAATATATTCACGAATGGAGTTGAAGCGACGCTTGATATGCCTGGTCTTCTTGTGAAACCTGGGCTCCTTGGCAAGGGCGATAGCTCCAGTGTTGTCACAGAAGAGAGTCATTGGGCCCGACGCATTGGGAATAACTCCTAGGTCGGTGATGAACTCCTTCATCCAGACTGCTTCCTATGCTGCCTCCGAGGCTGCTATGTACTCCGCTTCACATGTAGATCCCGCCACGACGCTTTGCTTGCAACTGCACCAGCTGACTGCCCCTCCATTCAAAATATACATGTATCCGGTTTGCGACTTGGAGTCATCCAGATCTGTGTCGAAGCTAGCATCGACGTAACCCTTTACGACGAGCTCTTCGTCACCTCCATAAACGAGAAACATATCCTTAG
Source organism: Triticum aestivum (assembly GCF_018294505.1). Lineage (NCBI taxonomy): Eukaryota > Viridiplantae > Streptophyta > Magnoliopsida > Poales > Poaceae > Triticum > Triticum aestivum. Next base: position 463,838,139 of record NC_057814.1, on the reverse strand, counting down.
TCCTTTTCAGGTACTTCAGGATATTCTTGACCGCTGTCCAGTGTCCCATGCCGGGATTACTTTGGTACCTTCCTACCAAGCTTACGGCAAGGTTCACATCAGGTCTGGTACACAGCATGGCATACATAATAGACCCTATGGCCGAGGCATTGGGGATGACACTCATCTTTTCCCTATCTTCTGCCGTGGTCGGGCATTGAGCCGTGCTCAATCTCACACCTTGCAATACAGGCAAGAACCCCTTCTTGGACTGATCCATATTGAACTTCTTCAATATCTTGTCAAGGTATGTGCTTTGTGAAACACCAATGAGGCGTCTCGATCTCTCTCTCTATAGATCTTGATGCCTAATATGTAAGCAGCTTCTCCAAGGTCCTTCATTGAAAAACACTTATTCAAGTAGGCCTTTATGCTTTCCAAGAATTCTATATCATTTCCCATCAATAGTATGTCATCCACATATAATATGAGAAATGCTACAGAGCTCCCACTCACTTTCTTGTAAACACAATCTTCTCCATAAGTCTGTGTAAACCCAAACACTTTGATCATCTCATCAAAGAGAATGTTCCAACTCCGAGATGCTTGCACCAGCCCATAGATTGAGCGCTGGAGCTTGCATACCTTGTTAGCATTCTTAGGATCGAAAAAACCTTCCGGCTGCATCATATACAGTTCTTCCTTAAGGAAACCATTAAGGAATGCCATTTTGATGTCCATTTGCCATATCTCATAATCATAGAATACGGCAATTGCTAACATGATTCGGACGGACTTCAGCTTTGCTACGGGTGAGAAAGTCTCATCGTAGTCAACCCCTTGAACTTGTCGATAACCCTTAGCGACAAGTCGAGCCTTATAGATGGTCACATTACCATCCGCGTCTGTCTTCTTCTTAAAGATCCATTTGTTCTCTATGGCTTGCCGATCATCGGGCAAGTCTGTCAAAGTCCATACTTTGTTTTCATACATGGATCCTATCTCGGATTTCATGGCTTCAAGCCATTTGTTGGAATCCGGACCCGCCATCGCTTCTTCATAGTTCGAAGGTTCACCATTGTCTAACAACATGATTTCCAGGACAGGGTTGCCGTACCACTCTGGTGCGTAACGTGTCCTTGTGGACCTACGAAGTTCAGTAGCAATTTGATCCGAAGTTTCATGATCATCATCATTAACTTCCTCTCTAGTCGGTGCAGGCACCACAGAAACATCTTCCTGAGCTGCGCTACTCTCCGGTTCAAGAGGCAATACCTCATCAAGTTCTACTTTCCTCCCACTTAATTCTTTCAAGAGAAACTCTTTCTCTAGAAAGGATCCATTCTTGGCAACAAAGATCTTGCCTTCGGATCTGAGGTAGAAGGTATACCCAGTAGTTTCCTTAGGGTATCATATGAAGACGCATTTTTCCGATTTGGGTTCGAGCTTTTCAGGTTGAAGTTTCTTCACATAAGCATCGCATCCCCAAACTTTCAGAAACGACATCTTAGGTTTCTTCCCAAACCATAATTCATACGGTGTCGTCTCAACGGATTTTGACGGAGCCCTATTTAAAGTCAATGCGGCAGTATCAAAAGCATAACCTTCAAAATGATAGTGGTAGATCGGTACAGACATCATAGATCGCACCATATCTAATAGAGTGCGATTACGACGTTCGGACACACCATTACGCTGAGGTGTTCCAGGTGGCGTGAGTTGTGAAACAATTCCACATTTCCTTAAGTGCGTGCCAAATTTGTGACTCAAATATTCCCCTCCACGATCTGATCGTAAGAACTTTATTTTCCTGTCACGTTGATTCTCAACCTCACTCTGAAATTCCTTGAACTTTTCAAAGGTCTCAGAGTTGTGTTTCATTAAGTAGACATACCCATATCTACTTAAGTCATCAGTGAGGGTGAGAACATAACGATAACCACCGCGAGCCTCAACACTCATTGGACCGCACACATCAGTATGTATGATTTCCAATAAGTTGGTTTCTCGCTCCATTGTTCCGGAGAACGGAGTCTTGGTCATTTTGCCCATTAGGCATGGTTCGCACGTGTCAAATGATTCATAATCAAGAGACTCCAAAAGTCCATCTGCATGGAGTTTGTTCATGCGTTTGACACCAATGTGACCAAGGCGGCAGTGCCACAAGTTCGTGGGACTACCATTATCAACCTTACATCTTTTGGCATTCGCACTATGAATATGTGTAACATCACGTTCGAGATTCAACAAGAATAAACCATTGACCAGCGGGGCATGACCATAAAACATATCTCTCATATAAATAGAACAACCATTATTCTCAGATTTAAATGAGTAGCCATCTCGCATTAAACGAGATCCAGATACAACGTTCATGCTCAAAGCTGGCACTAAATACCAATTATTGAGGTTTAAAACTAATCCCGTAGGTAAATGTAGAGGTAGCGTGCCGACGGCGATCACATCGACCTTGGAACCATTCCCGACGCGCATCGTCACCTCGTCCTTCGCTAGTCTCCGCTTATTCCGCAGCTCCTGTTTTGAGTTACAAATATGAGCAACCGCACCGGTATCAAATACCCAGGAGCTACTATGAGTGCTGGTAAGGTACACATCAATAACATGTATATCATATATACCTTTGGTATTGCCGGCCTTCTTATCCGCTAAGTACTTGGGGAAGTTCCGCTTCCAGTAACCGTTTCCCTTGCAATAAAAGCACTCAGTCTCAGGTTTGGGTCCATGCTTTGGCTTCTTCCCGGCAACTGGCTTACCGGGCGCGGCAACTCCCATGCCGTCCTTCTTGAAGTTCTTCTTACCCTTGCCTTTCTTGAAACTAGTAGTTTTATTGACCATCAACACTTGATGTTCCTTTTTGATCTCCACCTCCGATGATTTCAACATTGAATATACCTCAGGAATGGTTTTCTCCATCCCCTGCATGCTACGGGAATCACAAACTTTAACACAAGTATTTCTCAAATTCAAAACTACTCAACTAGCATGACTCTAATATCACCATCTTCATATCTCAAAACAATTATCAAGCATCAAACTTCTCATAGTATTCAACACACTCATAAGAATTTTTCTTTTTCTCTTTACTAATCTTGAATGCCTATTATTGTTAAAGCAAACTACCATGCTGTTTTGTAGGACTCTCAAAATAATCTAAGTGAAGCATGAGAGAACAATAGTTTCTATAAAACAAAACCACCGCCGTTCTCTAAAAGATATAAGTGAAGCACTAGAGCAAAAACTATATAACTCAAAAGATATAAGTGAAGCACATAGAGCATTCTAATAATTTCCGAATCATGTGTGTCTCTCTCAAAAGGTGTGTACAGAAAGGATGATTGTGGTAAACTAAAAATCAAAGACTCAAATCATACAAGACGCTCCAAGCAAAACACATATCATGTGGTGAATAAAAATATAGCTCCAAGTAAAGTCACCGATGGAAGTAGACGAAAGAGGGGATGCCTTCCGGGGCATCCCCAAGCTTTGGCTTTTAGGTGTCCTTAGATTATCTTGGGGTGCCATGGGCATCCCCAAGCTTAGGATCTTGTCACTCCTTGTTCCATAATCCATCAAATCTTTCACCCAAAACTTGAAAACTTCACAACACAAAACTCAGCAGAAAATCTCGTAAGCTCCGTTAGCGTAAGAAAAACAAAAGACCACTTCAAGGTACTGTAATGAACTCATTCTTTATTTATATTGGTGTTAAACCTAGTGTATTCCAACTTCTCTATGGTTTATAAACTATTTTACTAGCCATAGATTCATCAAAATAAGCAAACAACACACGAAAAACAGAATCTGTCAAAAACAGAGCAGTCTGTAGTAATCTGTAACTAACGCAAACTTCTGGAACTCCAAAAATTCAGCCAAAATAGGACGACCTAGACAATTTGTTTATTGATCAGCATCAATTGAAATAAATATTTTATCACGTTCTGGTGATTTTTAACAATTATTTTTGTGAACAGAAAGTTTCTGCAATTTTCAGCAAGATCAAATAACTATCATCCAAGAAGATCCTATAGGTTTAACTTGGCAAAAACACTAATTAAAACATAAAAACACATCTAACCAGAGGCTAGATCAAATATTTATTCCTAAACAGAAGCAAAAAGAAAAAAAAACTAAAAATAAAATTGGGTTGCCTCCCAACAAGCGCTATCGTTTAACGCCCCTAGCTAGGCATAAAAGCAAGGATAGATCTAGGTATTGCCATCTTTGGTAGGCAATCCATAAGTGGATCTCATAATAGATTCATAAGGTTATTTTATTTTATTTTATTTCTAGGGAAGTGTTCCATGCCTTTCCTTAACGGAAATTGGAATCTAATATTCCCTTCCTTCATATCAATAATTGCACCAATCGTTCTAAGGAAAGGTCTACCAAGAATAATAGGACATGAAGGATTGCAATCTATGTCAAGAACAATAAAGTCTACGGGCACATAGTTCCTATTTGCAACAATAAGAACATCATTAATTCTTCCCATAGGTTTCTTAATAGTGGAATCCACAAGGTGCAAGTTTAGAGAGCAATCATCAAAATCACGGAAACCTAGCAAATCGCACAAAGTTTTTGGAATCGTGGAAACACTAGCACCCAAATCACACAAATAATAGCATTCATGATCTTTAATTTTGATTTTAATAGTAGGTTCCCATTCATCATAAAGTTTTCTAGGGATAGAAACTTCCAACTCAAGTTTTTCTTCATAAGATTGCATCAAAACATAAACGATATGTTTGGTAAAGGCTTTATTTTGACAATAAGCATGAGGAGAATTTAGCACGGATTGCAACAAGGAAATACAATCTATTAAAGAGCAATTATCATATTAAATTCCTTGCAATCCAAAATAGTGGGTTCATTTTTATCTAATGTTTTGATCTCTTCAATCCCACTTTTATCAATTTTAGCATCAAGATCTAAAAACTCCGAATTTTTGGAACGCCTTCTAGGTAAAGGTGGATCATATTCAGTCCCATCATTATCAAGATTCATATTGCAAAACAAAGATTTAATAGGGGACACATCAATAACTTTTAGATCTTCATCTTTATTTTCAAAGTTTTCCGGCTTAGCGGCCATCTTATTAACTAAGGTGGCCTACTTATCCGATATTTCAGCTATTAACTTCTCAAGATGAGCAATTTGGGATCTCAAACCATCAAATTCTTTAGACATATCATCGAGCTCTTTATTCATATAACTCATAAAGCTTTTTTGTTCCATAAGCTCGTTTCTAAACAAATTATTATGCTCAAATTGTAAGACCATAAAACTCCTGACATTGCCTTCGATCTCTTCCAACCTTTTAAGGTGAAGATCGCCAAATTTAGGCGGAGCCATCATGACAAGCAAGCAATCCAACACACGAGAAAACAAGAAGCAAGCGGAAAAAAAGGCAAATGGAAAAGAGAGAGGGTGAATAAAACGGCAAGGGTGAAGTGGGGGAGAGGAAAACGAGAGGCAAATGGCAAATAATGTAATGTGGGAGATAAGGGTTTGTGATGGGTACTTGATATGTTGACTTTTGCGTAGACTCCCCGACAATGGCGCCATAAATCCTTCTTGCTACCTCTTGAGCACTGCGTTGGTTTTCCCTTGAAGAGGAAAGGGTGATGCAGCAAAGTAGCGTAAGTATTTCCCTCAGTTTTTTAGAACCAAGGTATCAATCTAGTAGGAGGCCACGCACGAGTCCCTCGCACCTACACAAACAAATAAATCCTCGCAACCAACACGATAAGGGGTTGTCAATCCCTACACGGTCACTTACGAGAGTGAGATCTGATAGATATGATAAGATAATATTTTTGGTATTTTTATAATAAAGATGCAAAGTAAAGAAAACAAAATAAAAACGGCACTAGAAATAGCTTGTTGTTGGGAGATTAATATGATGGAAAATAGACCCGGCAGCCATAGGTTTCACTATTGGCTTCTCTCGAGAGCATAAGTATTTACGGTGGGTGAACAAATTATTGTTGAGCAATTGACAGAATTGAGCATAGTTATGAGAATATCTAGGTATGATCATGTATATAAGCATCACGTCCGAGACAAGTAGACCGACTCCTGCCTGCATCTGCTACTATTACTCCACACATCGACCGCTATCCAGCGTGCATCTAGAGTATTAAGTGCAAAAGAACAGAGTAATGCTTTAAGCAAGTGACATGATGTAGAGGGATAAACTCATGCAATATGATATAAACCCATCTTGTTATCCTCGATGGCAACAATACAATACGTGCCTTGCTGCCCCTACTGTCACTGGGAAAGGACACCGCAAGATTGAACCCAAAGCTAAGCACTTCTCCCATTGCAAGAAAGATCAATCTAGTAGGCCAAACCAAACTGATAATTCGAAGAGACTTGCAAAGATAACCAATCATACATAAAAGAATTCAGAGAAGATTCAAATATTGTTCATAGATAAACTTGATCATAAACCCACACTTCATCGGTCTCAACAAACACACCGCAAAAGAAGATTACATCGAATAGATCTCCACAAGAGAGGGGGAGAACATTGTATTGAGATCCAAAAAGAGAGAAGAAGCCATCTAGCTAATAACTATGGACCCGAAGGTCTGAGGTAAACTACTCACACATCATCGGAGAGGCTATTGTGTTGATGTAGAAGCCCTCCGTGATCGATGCCCCCTCCGGCGGAGCTCCGGAATAGGCCCCAAGATGGGATCTCATGGGTACAGAAGGTTGCGGCGGTGGAATTAGGTTTTTGGCTCCGTATCTGGTAGTTTGGGGGTACGTAGGTATATATAGGAGGAAGGAGTACGTCGGTGGAGCAACAGGGGGCCCACGAGGGTGGAGGGCGCGCCCAGGGGGTAGGCGCGCCCCCGACCTCGTGCCCTCCTGGTTGATGTCTTGACGTAGGGTCCAAGTCCTCTGGATCACGTTCGTTCCGAAAATCACGTTCCCGAAGGTTTCATTCCGTTTGGACTCCGTTTGATATTATTTTTCTGCGAAACTCTGAAATAGGCAAAAAAACAGCAATTCTGGGCTGGGCCTCTGGTTAATAGGTTAGTCCGAAAAATAATATAAAAGTGTATAATAAAGCCCAATAATGTCGAAAATAGAATATAATATAGCATGGAACAATCAAAAATTATAGATACGTTGAACACGTATCAGTGTCCCCTACCTGGCGCGCCAAAGATGTCGGTGGGAAACGACACCTATGGGATCACAAGAATCCCTTCTACGGTTGGCGGGCGCGAGGTTGTGCAAAGAGCGGGTCTAGTCGTTAGCACAAGGAGATTTATCCAGGTTTGGGCCGCGGAGATGCGTAATACCCTAGTCCTGCTTTTGTCTACTCTGAGTGTTCTAGAGCTCTTGAACTAGCTATGGTGCATGTCTAGTCCAAAAGATCCGAATCCTCCCTCGGTATGCCTCGGGCCTCCTTTTATAGTCAAAAGGGGTTGCCACAGTGGCACACAGGAGGTGGAAAGGTATGCACAGAGTACAAGCTTATCGTCTGTCATTACAGGACAAAACGCATTAAATGCGCTACTTAGGTGTGCACTTGCTTTATCGGGGACGGTAACGAGGCCCGTCCCGTCCGTCGCCGCTCCGCCTTGTTCCGACACGCGTCCAGGCCAACGAGGCATGCAGCTCCATGTAGGCTGGCAGGGTGCTGAGCTGGCGTGGTGGCAGGGTCTTCACGAAGATCCACATGCCACCACGCAGGTGCTTGACTGGTTGGATTAGGAGCCACGTACTGCCACGTGGGAACTCGCCTTGGTTGGTGGGTTGGCCGCTGAGCTGGGGCGGCGATGGGCGGCAAGGTCTTGCCGCGGTCTTGCATATATCCCCGGCAAGGGTCTTGCCGGGGCCTTGTGAGCGCCCTCAGCAAGAATCTTGCCGGGGCCTTCCGGGTGTCTTCGGCAAGGAGCCTTGCCGGGGCCTAGTGGGCATCCTCAGCAAGGAGCCTTGCGGTTGTCTTGTCTTCTGGTTTTCATCTAGGCTTTGTAGGCTCTTTGTCTTCACAAAGATCTGCATGCCACCATGCAGGCGCCTCCCGAGCCTTGGGTCCAATGTTTGTCGATGGTGTCGGAACTCTCAAGCTCAAGGGTGGCGGCCTTGCTGGCGTTGGGCAAGTTGCCCCCGGCAAGGCTCTTGCCGGGGCCTCGAAGGCCGCCCCGTCAAGGGCCTTGTCGGGGGAGTCTCGCCTTGCCCCTTGGCTCTTCGTGCTTCTGGTCCTGAGCACTGCGCTAGTAATCTTGCGACTTTGCTTCCTTCCTTTGCCCTGCTAAGTGCGGCCGTAGGTGCGGATCTGACTGCCCGTGCACAAGTAAAGGGGTATAAAAGAGAGCCCTTACTTTTGTACATCGACAAGTCAGATCCGACTCGGGGGCTGCAGCAGCCGGCCCGGGGACTTCAGCAAGCGGTGCGGGGACTGCAGTAGTCGCACCCGGCCCGGGGACTTCACAACCCGACCCGGGGGCTACAGCAGTCGGCCCAGGGACGTCACCAAAGGGCTCGGGGACTGCAGCAGTCGCACCCGGCCCGGGGACTTCACAACCCGGCCTGGGGGCTGCAGCAGTCGGCCCGGGGACTTCAACGACACAGCAAGCGGCAACCGATTCCAACCCGCCGCCTCCCAACCCAACCGCCCTAGTACAAGTGGCCGTAGTGGCAGTAGAAGAAATTCAAGCACCATCATGGGCACAGCCCATCCTCAAGTTTCTGGTGAACAGAGAGCTGCCGGCCGATGAGATCTTGGCCCGGCAGGTGCAACGCCGAGCAGGAGCCTACACGATAGTAAACAGAGAGCTTGTCAGATGCAGCGTGACTGGAGTGTTCCAGCGCTGCGTAGAACCGGAGAAGGGCCAAGAAATCCTCAAAGATATCCACCAAGGCAAGTGCGGCCACCACGCGGCCTCCAGATCCCTTGTCGCCAAAGCTTTCCACCATGGTTTCTTCTGGCCGACTGCTTTGGAAGACGCCAAGGAGTTGGTCAAGCATTGCAAAGGGTGCCAGAAGTTCAGCTCCAAGCAACACCTACCGGCTTCTGCACTCAATACCATCCCCCTCACTTGGCCCTTTGTAGTCTGGGGGCTGGATATGGTGGGACCATCAAGACAGCACGTGGCGGCATGACTCATCTGCTTGCCGCCGTGGACAAATTCACCAAGTGGATTGAAGCGAAGCCAATCAAGAAGTTGAATGGTCCGACTGTTGTGACCTTCATCGCAGATATCACCGTCCGGTATGGTGTACCACACAGCATCATCACTGACAATGGAACGAACTTTGCCAAGGGAGCCTTGGCCCGTTTCTGCACGACGGAGGGCATCCGACTGGACTTAGAGTCCGTTGCCCATCCACAGTCAAACGGCCAAGTCGAGCGAGCAAACGGCCTCATCCTCTCTGGCATAAAGCCCCGACTGGTCGAGCCACTTGAGCGGTCGGCCGGCTGCTGGATCGACGAGCTGCCGGCCGTCCTTTGGAGCCTCCGCACCACTCCGAACAAATCAACCGGCTTCACTCCTTTCTTCCTTGTGTATGAGGACGAGGCCGTCATCCCAACTGACATTGAGTTTGACTCACCTCGCGTCACCATGTACACGGAAGCGGAGGCAAAGGAAGCACGAGAAGACGGTGTCGATCTGCTGGAAGAGGGCCGGCTGTTGGCACTCAGCCGGTCCGCCATCTACCAGCAGAGTCTGCGCTGCTACCACATTCGGAAGGTCAAGCCAAGATCCTTCCAAGAGGGAGACCTTGTGCTCCGGCTGATCCAGCGAACAGCCGGCCAGCACAAGCTCTCGGTCCCTTGGGAAGGCCCCTTCATCATCATCAAAGCACCGGGCAACGACTCCTACTACCTCATCGATGCGCAAAAGCCCAGAGCACGCAAGCGAGACAATTCGGGCAAGGAATCAAAGCGCCCATGGAACGTAAATCTCCTCTGAAGATTTTATAGTTGATTCAGTATGTACCACGCTACCTTTTGTATTAAGCACTAAGACATCGGGTCCCTCGAGGAGCACTCGGGGGCTACCCTTTTTATCTATGTGATAAGATCTATGCCTATGAATGTGTTATTTCATTATCTGCCTGGCACCGGGTTCGACCAGTCGGCCCGGGGGCTTGCCGGCCTGTACTATGTTAATGCTATCTGCAGTCGGACAAGTAGTGTGTCGGCACCTAAGCCCTCTCTTGCCACAAGCCGCAGCTCGCAGAGCGACTGTCCGGCCGGCAAGAGTTGAAGGCAGGAAATGGTGCCCACACAAAAAATGGCTAAGGACTAAAGCACTTGCATAGGCCGAGCAGGCTCCTCGCCTCGCCGACTGGCTGCTGAGCAGCCGGCTGGCCGGTTTCTAACTTAATTTGCTACCCTCTGCCAACGGCTAAAGTACTTGCCTTTCCAAAACGGCCAAGTACTTGACCCAGCCACAGACCGCAGAGAGGTTGTCCGGCTGGCAAGACGGCAGCCAAGGGACGGCGGCAAAGGAAAAAGCCAAAGGAGCAGAAAAGCAAGACAAGTCGGAAATTGGCAAAGAAAATTTACATAGCAAAAAGGCCCTCGGCCAACATTCAACGGAGTTTGAATACACCCCCAGCGGGTGGAACTGCGCGAACTTAACAATTTTGTTCAAGGGGTTACAAAACAGGAAAAGAAAAGATAACTCGGCCGCCTAGGCCAGAGGAGCAGCAGCCGGATCGGAGGGGTCGGCAGAGGTCGAGGCTCCGGGTGGTGGAGCGGCTGCCTGGTGGGTCTCAGCCTGGTCAGCATCAGCAGCAATCGGCTCGCCAGTGCGCTGGTCATTGGTTGAGACTTGGTCAGGCTGAGGCTGGCTGTTGTCATCACCATTCGGCGCGTCGTCTTTACCGTCCTCATTCTCCTCCTCCTCGCCTTCATCGCTATAGGTGATCTCCTCCACCGAATCCTCGCCGCCTTCTGGGTTCAGCCCGAACTAGTTGGGTGACACCTCGACGCCCGCCTCGTCTAGCTCAGGGAGGAAGACGTTGGTGTCTGTGTACTCGGCAATCGCCGCGGCGTGACGATAGAGCTCGGGCGCCACCGCCTCCAACTCTTCGCCGGCTTCAGCATGGAGAGTGGCCAGCTGGTCCAGGTTCCGCCCAGGGTACCACCCCTTGACAGGCTCGGCATGCACCCGCCCAGGCGGAGGAGCCCTTCCATGCCTCGATGCGGCCGATGGCCACCTCCAACCAGTCGGAGGTCCGATTGACGGTGCGCAAAATGTGAGTACCCGGCTAGAGGGCGAAGACCACATGGGCTCCGATGCGCTGAAGACGGCGGAGGGCTCGATGCGCTGGCTGGAGACGAGCTTGGATGGCAAGCAGCTGCTCGGTGAGGGTCCATGGGGCGTTGGACGCGATCGTGGCACCAGCCAGCCTCCGCTCATCACGGCGAGCCTCGACGGCTTGGCTGGTGGCGCATGAGTAACCAAGGAAATACTCTGCACAAGAAGAAAAAAGAAGTATGAAGGCGGAAGCCGGAAGCCCGCTCATATGACCAACCGGCAGGCAAAAGAAAGAGAAGGACAACTCACCATCGAGCAGGTCCTCGATCCCGCCATAGCCGTCCGACAAGGCTTTCTCCTTCTCGACCCAGTTCAAGCGCCGAGTCTCGAACTCGGCCTGAAGGGCCTCCTCCGCGTCCTTGAGCTTCTGCAGCTCCGCCCGGTGCTTGCCCACCTGGTCAGCCAGCTGCTTGGCCAGGCGGTCGCGCTCCTGCTCCACCTTGAGGCGCTCCTCCTCCTTGGCATGCAGTGCGGTCTGAGCCTCGCCCAGTTGCTGCCGTAAGGCGGCGTTGGCTCCTGCAGAAGACAAGAAAAAGCAGGAAGTCAGCAAATCAACAAGGAAAGAAGTAGTTGCCAGAAGATCCGACCCGACTGCTCAGCAGTCGGCCCGAATCTCGGGGGCTACACCCCGCGGGTGCGCTGGCGCGCCCCCGCGAGACTAAGGATTGAGCGATTCAATGAAAGAAAAAACAAAGGTAGTTACCGGAAGATCTGACCCGACTGCTCAGCAGTCGGCCCGGGTCTCGGGGGCTACACCCCGCGGGTGCGCTGGCGCGCCCCCGCGAGAAAGAAGAGCGGAGTGCTTACTCCGACTGTCGGTCAGCTCGGCGGTCCGCTTGGCCAGCTCCTGGACCTGGGAGTTGAAGGTGGCTGCACGGATGTTGTGGTAATCCTGCAACGGAGACAACGGAAGAAAAGAAAGGGTCAGCACTTGATGTCTACTACACAACCTTCTTCTTGTAGACGTTGTTGGGCCTCCAAGTGCAGAGGTTTGTAGGACAGTAGCAAATTTCCCTCAAGTGGATGACCTAAGGTTTATCAATCCGTGGGAGGCGTAGGATGAAGATGGTCTCTCTCAAGCAACCCTGCAAACAAATAACAAAGAGTCTCTTGTGTCCCCAACACACCCAATACAATGGTAAATTGTATAGGTGCACTAGTTCGGCGAAGAGATGGTGATAAAAGTGCAATATGGATGGTAGATATAGGTTTTTGTAATCTGGAAATATAAAAACAGCAAGGTAACTAATGATAAAAGTGAGCGTAAACGGTATTGCAATGCTTGGACACAAGGCCTAGGGTTCATACTTTCACTAGTGCAAGTTCTCTCAACAATAATAACATAATTGGATCATATAAATATCCCTCAACATGCAACAAAGGTCACTCCAAAGTCACTAATAGCGGAGAACAAACGAAGAGATTATGGTAGGGTACGAAACCACCTCAAAGTTATTCTTTCCAATCAATCCGTTGGGCTATTCCTATAAGTGTCACAAACAGCCCTAGAGTTCGTACTAGAATAACACCTTAAGACACAAATCAACCAAAACCCTAATGTCACCTAGATACTCCAATGTCACCTCAAGTATCCGTGGGTATGATTATACGATATGCATCACACAATCTCAGATTCATCTATTCAACCAACACATAGAACCTCAAAGAGTGCCCCAAAGTTTCTACCGGAGAATCAAGACGAAAACATGTGCCAACCCCTATGCATAGGTTCATGGGCGGAACCCGCAAGTTGATCACCAAAACATACATCAAGTGAATCACGTGATATCCCATTGTCACCACAGATACGCACGGCAAGACATACATCAAGTATTCTCAAATCATTAAAGACTCAATCCGATAAGATAACTTCAAAGGGAAAACTCAATCCATTACAAGAGAGTAGAGGGGGAGAAACATCATAAGATCCAACTACAATAGCAAAGCTCGCGATACATCAAGATCGTATCACCTCAAGAACACGAGAGAGAGAGAGAGAGAGAGATCAAACACATAGCTACTGGTACATACCCTCAGCCCCGAGGGTGAACTACTCCCTCCTCGTCATGGAGAGCGCCGGGATGATGAAGATGGCCACCGGTGAGGGATTCCCCCTCCGGCAGGGTGCCGGAACAGGGTCCCGATTGGTTTTTGGTGGCTACAGAGGCTTGCGGCGGCGGAACTCCCAATCTATTCTGTTCCCCGATCGTTTTAGGGTATATGGATATATATATAGGCGGAAGAAATATGTCAGGGGAGCCACGAGGGTGGAGGGCGCGCCCCCCTGCCTCGTGCCTCCCTCGTTGCTTTCCTGACGTGCACTCCAAGTCTCCCGGGTTGCTTTCCTTCCAAAAATAACTTCTCCAGAAGGTTTCATTCCGTTTCGACTCCGTTTGATATTCCTTTTCTTCGAAACACTGAAACAAGGGAAAAAAACAGGAACTGGCACTGGGCTCTTGGTCAATAGGTTAGTCCCAAAAATAATATAAAAGTGCATAGTAAAGCCCATAAAACATCCAAGATGGATAATATAATAGCATGAATACTTCATAAATTATAGATACGTTGGAGACGTATCAGCATCCCCAAGCTTAATTCATGCCCGTCCTCGAGTAGGTAAATGATAAAAGAAATAATTTATGAAGTGTGAATGCTAGCAGGTGCATAAGTTTGATCAATGATAATTTCAATCAACTTTTCTAGCATCAGTATATGTCATAACAGTAGTTCAACTCATAGAACTTTTCATGATCAAGTAACAAACTATTCACATGTTAAAGTATAGATCATAAACCTTCTTGAAAACTAACAAACCGTGTTATTAGTCATCAAACAATTATAATTCATCTTATTTTTAGGAAGAGTCTATGTCAGAGCTTTAATTCAGCAAACTTCTCATACTCAACTATCATTTAGTCTTCCATGATTGCTACCACGCAAAGCATATTTTTAGAACAAATAGAATCCATTGAACACAGAGAAAGATAGGGGCTTAATGTTTCGCCTCCCAACCTTTTACCTCAAGGGTAATGTCAGCAATAATAATTCATGATCAAATATATTTGAATGGCCATATATGCTCAGATCTTTCCATCACATGATGCTTGCCAACTAAAGAGTAGGTTGGAATGAGAAGGAATACTACTGACTCTTGCATAAAACTAAAAGATAGGCCCTTCGCAGAGGGAACCGGGGATTTGCAGAGGTGCCAGAGCTCGAAGCAAAAACAGAGATGAAAATAATTTTGAGAGGTATGCTTTCATTGTCAACATAACGACCAAGAGTTCCCAATATCTTCCATACTACATACATTATAGGCGGTTCCCAAACAGAAAGGTAAAGATTTTTACTCCCCCTCCACCAACAATCATCAATCCATGGCTTGCCCAAAACAACGGGTGCCTCCAACTAATATCAAACCTGGGGGAGTTTTGTTTGCAATTATTTTTGATTTGATTTTGATCTTTTGATCATGGGACTGGGCATCCCAGTTACTAGCCATTTTCTCGTGAATGATGAGCGGAGTCCACTCATCGTGAGAATAACCCACCTAGCATGGAAGATACTGCTAACCCGTAGTCGCTACATGAGCGATTCGGGCATACAAAACAGATTATTATTTGAAGGTTTAGAGTTTGGCACATGCAAATTTACTTGGAACGGCAGGTAAATACCGCATATAGGTAGATATGGTGGACACTCATGGAAGAAACTTGGTTTAAGGAATTTGGATGCACAAGCAGTATTCCCGCTTAGTACAGATATTTTGGCTAGCAAAGGATTCTAAATAGCAAGCACCACATGTTAGAGGATCCATAACAATAAAACTTATACAAATATACCCAAGCATAACTCATTATGTTGTCTTCCTTGTCCAACTTCAACTAATTTGCTCAGGTTTGAAAATAATTAATGGGGATCACAATCATAGAAGATGTCCAAGATAGTATATTTATGTGAAATCTCTCTTCCTTCAATATTCTTTCATGAATTGTTCAAGTGACCAATACAATGTTTGCTAACCTTCGATAAATTTACCACCTCTACTTCTTATATGTAAAGGCATTACTCCCCATGGGAAAGGCATAAGAAACAAATATAATTTCAGATTTATGACATTCAAATCATTCAACCATTTACTCATAGGATATAAGTGAAGCACACGAGTAAATGACAAACTACTCCAAAAAGATATAAGTGAAGATCAATGAGTAGTTAAATAATTATGTAGCTATGTGAAGACTCTCTCCCATTTAATAATTTCAGATCTTGGTATTTTATTCACACAGCAAGCAAAGCTAAAGAAAATAAAACGACGCTCCAAGCAAAACACATATCATGTGGTGAATAAAAATATAGCTCCAAGTAAAGTTACCGATGAACGAAGACGAAAGAGGGGATGCCCCGGAGCTTAGGCTCTTGGTTATCCTTGAATATTACCTTGGGGTGCCTTGGGCATCCCCAAGCTTAGGCTCTTGCCACTCCTTATTCCATAGTCCATCGAATCTTTACCCAAAACTTGAAAACTTCATAACACAAAACTTAACAGAAGATCTCGTGAGCTCCGTTAGCGAAAGATAACAAAACACCACTTCAAGGTACTGTAATGAACTCATTCTCTATTTATATTGGTGTTAAATCTACTGTATTTCAACTTCTCTATGGTTCATACCCTCCGATACTACTCATAGATTCATCAAAATAAGCAAACAACACATAGAAAACAGAATCTGTCAAAAACAGAACAATATGTAGTAATGTGTAACTAACGCAAACTTCTGGAACTCAAAAAATTCTACCAAAATGGGACGACCTAGATAATTTTATTATTGATCTTCTGCACTTGGAATCAGTATTTTATCACGTTCTGGTGATTTTAAACAATTGTTTTCGTGAACAGAAAGTTTCTGGAATTTTCAGCAAGATCGATAACTATCATCCAAGAAGATCCTATAGGTCTTACTTGGCACAAACACTAATTAAAACATAAAACCACATCTAACCAGAGGCTAGATCAAATATTTATTACTAAACAGAACCAAAAAGAAAGAACAAAAATAAAAATTGGGTTGCCTCCCAACAAGCGCTAACGTTTAACGCCTCTAGCTAGGCATGATGATTTCAATGATGCTCGCATAAAAGATAAGAGTTGAAACATAAAGAGAGCATCATGAAGAATATGACTAGCACATTTAAGTCTAACCCACTTCCTATGCATAGGGATTTTGTGAGCAAACAACTTATGGGAGCAATAATCAACTAGCATAGGAAGGCAAAACAAGCATAACTTCAAAAATTTCAACACATAGAGAGGAAACTTGATATTATTGCAATATGTAGAAGCATGTGATCCTCTCTCATAATATTTTTCAGTAGCATCATGAACGAATTCAACCATATAACCAGCACATAAAGCATTCTTTTCATGATCTACTAGCATAGAATTTTTATTACTCTCCACATAAGCAAATTTATTCTCAACCTTCTTCTTGTAGACGTTGTTGGGCCTCCAAGTGCAGAGGTTTGTAGGACAGTAGCAAATTTCCCTCAAGTGGATGACCTAAGGTTTATCAATCCGTGGGAGGCGTAGGATGAAGATGGTCTCTCTCAAGCAGCCGGCCCGGAACTCGGGGGCCACACCCAGTGGGTGCGCTGGTGCGCCCCCACAGAAGATTGCAAAGATTGAAAACAAACTATAAGGAACATACCCGGACGGCGGCTCGTGACGCCAAGAACGTCTGCGTGTAGTTCTGGAGGGTGTCACCTTGGGCCTGAAGCAGGGACCGGACTTCCTGTGCAGCCTTATCCAGGACGCCCGTCCCTCCCCCAGACGTCCTCTCCCGCGGGACGGCACTAGTGCCCTCCGCTTCTGGAGCCGGCGAGCTCGAGGCCCCAATCTCCTGAGGCCGCGGCGCTGAAGTAGTCTTCGCCGCACGCCGGCGCGCCGGAGTGCGGGCCACGGGGGTCGCCCCCCCCACCAGCTCGCCACCGACTTGAGGCGCCGGCGGCACCTTAGGCCGACTGCCCTAGGCCTCGGCAGCCGGCGTTTGCTGGGGCACCTCCGTCCTTGGGATGCCGACATCGCCCCCCTCCCTCTCCACGACCGGCTGGTCATTGCCGGCTGCTCCAGTCGGCGCCGGGATCCCTGGCGCCGGCGGCATGGAGCGCAGCGGGATGACGAGCTGCGGAGCCTAGCCGCATGCGGCTGCCTCTCCTTGTGCCTTGGCAACCGTGTCCGCTTGGGCCTTGATCGCCTCCTCCTCCCGGGCCTTGGCTGCGGCGTCGGCCTGGGCCTTGGCCGCCGCGTCCGCCTCCTCCTGCACCGCCTTGGCCACGTCTGCCTTCGCCAGCTCCGCCCCCTCCTTCTCCTCGCGCGCCTCCTGCGGGTTCTTCTCCGTCGCCTCCCGGAGGTCGGCGAGTGGGTCTATGCGGCGGGTGTTGGTGGAACCCTCCGTCCCCCCGATGATGGAGGCGGAGGCCGACCGCTCAAGGGAGAGCGGGGCTCTGTTCAAACAAGATAAGACGAATTCAGAAGGAGTTTGCGAAAAAGACAAAGGAAGACACAAGGAAGGACGAGCTCTTACGCAGACACCGTCGGCGGCTGCTTCGGGGCCCTCTGGAACCGGGCCGCCTTTGCTGCGGCCTCCTCCCACCTAGTTGCTGCGGCCGAGCCCTTGGGTTTCTTGGGCCGGCCGCCTTGCAGTTGCGAGCCGGCTCGGCGCTTTGGCGCGCCGCCTGGTGCGGTCGGCGCCGCTGAAGAGCTCGCCCCCGCCCTGTTGGCGACCGGCGGATGGCGCGGCCCGGCCTCCTCGTCGTCGTCATCCAGCCACGTCTCAATGCCGCCTCCTCCACCGGAGCCGCCTGCCCCGTCACCACCGCCTGTGGCGTCGTCTTCCTCCAAGGCGGCCGCCCCCAAGTCGGGGTCGTCCGTGTCACTCACCGCTCGGTCCGGCAGATACTCTTGGCCCTGCGCCAGGGCATCGGCTGCCGGCTGGGTCATGAGGAGCTGCGACATGACCGACTGATCAGTCGGCGAAGCAAAACCCGGCAGAAAAAGAAAAGACCAAGAGTTAAGAAGCTTACCGCAGGCGGCAGGAGTGCGCGGGAATATGGCCGCTTGCCGAACTGCCACTTTGACTCCGAGAGTTTGCAGTTCGAGATCTCGTTCACCAGGCGGGCCACCTCCGTGGCCGGCATCTGCCTGGTTGACATTCGGCATGGGTCTCGATGCCCACTCATCTGGCTGATCAGTTGAGGCCGGCCTTGAAGAGGGAGAACCCGGCGCTCCACGAAGGCGCTCAGCAAGTTGGAGGCTTTGAGGGCCCCCGAATCCGTCATCACCTTAAGCCGGGTGACGGCGGCGGTGGAGGCGGCTGACAGATGCCTCGGCTTGAAGGTCCAGTTGGTGCGTGGCTCAGCCGGTGGGCCGGCTTCATAAGCTGGCAGGTTGACGAAGTCCAGCGCCGGGTTGACGTTCTTGACGTAGAAATACGACTTTTGCCACAACTTGACCGACTGCGTCAAGCTGATGGACGGGAAGCGGTTCCCGGCTCCCGGGCGCCGCATCGCGACGAAAGCTCCGCACTGGGCCGCCTCGTCCTTGGCAGAGGTGCCGAGCTTGGTGTAGAAGAACTCTCCCCATAGCTCGAGAGTGGGGAGAACGCCGAGGTAGCCCTCGCAGAGCGTGACGAAGGCCGACAGCAGCACCATCGTGTTTGGTGTGAGGTGGTGCGGCTGGAGGTTGTAGAATTGGAGAAAAGAGCGGAGGAAGCCGCTCGCTGGCAAGCCGAAGCCCCGGAGGAAGTGCGAGCGGAAGATGACGCACTCACCTTCCTCCGGCACCGGCGAAATATCCTTCGTGGGCGGAATGCGCGCTCGAACGTAGCCCTCGCCGAGCAGCCGCCGCGTGTTTCAGAGGAAGGTGATGTGATCTTCGATGACATTCGAGCCATCCTAGTCACCGGACCGCCCGCGCGCCATGGAGGCCCGAGGTCGACGGAGGCACGGCGCGGCGACTGGTGCGCGAGCTCGTGACGAAGCGACAGCGCGGCAGAGAGGACGGGCTCGGTGACGACGGGCCGCGGCAGCACTTCGGCACGGCGCGGGAGTGCAGCGGCGGCAGAGAAGAAGAGGAGGAAGAATGAGGCAAAGGGAGAGGAGGGCGCGCGTGCTAATGCCGCCCCCTCCTCCCCCTACTTATAGCCCCTAGCCGCGAAGCCGAGGGGACGGGGTGTGGGTATCGTGGGATTAACTGTGCCCACAACCCCACGACCCCGCATTAACCACGCGGTTATGGCGTGAAGTAATCACGCCACGGAATCCCAACCGTTCGCCTCGGCCGCAGCGGATCCGCGTGCGTGCCGAGGCCCGGTAGTGGTGGGCCTCGGCCTGCGGCGACGTCTCGTCACGCGCGTGGGTTGGCAGGCGGCCAAGCCGGCTGGCGCCACGTGGCATGCAGCTGGCAGGCGGCAAGACTGGCGCCAGGCTGGCGTGCCACCCAGCTCCCGCCGAGACGTTTCAAAAATCACCAGACGGCTTGCCTGGTCGCATCCAGCTCCTCTCAGTCAGCACTCTGGAAGACGGACGAAGCAAGCCATCAAACCACTCGGAGTAGGAAGCTGCCGAGGCTCCTTGCTTTCTTCAGCTACGGAGCCACACCAGCTTCGGGGACTACTGAGTAATTGGCCACGGGTAGCCTCATCCGCCCCCATGGCACTTCAAGACATCGGGGCCGGCTGCGCCCCTCAAGAATCAAAGACCCAAGCGCCGCCTCCTTGCGGCCGGCTGGTCCAAGCGGCCGGCTGCCAGGAGACGGCAAGGCCTAGAAGACGGCCACGAGGTGGGCCGGCTTTTAGCAGGCAGCCTCCAAAGAGGCCGGCTCCTAGCAGGCGGCCCCAAGCACCCTCAAAGTTTGCACCACATAAATATGATGAGACGGGGCGTGGCAACAGTACGCCCTGCCACCCCCAAATCCAGGGCCAAATGTGGCCACAATGCGCCGTACCAGACGGAGATCTCCCGCCCGGCGCGACACTGTGGCCACCCTGCCCATGACATCACCCACGTTAGGGGAGCCATGCTCCCATGACGGGCTGTTGGTATGGCCCACACGCAGCGGGCCCTACCTGTCCACGAGGAGCCAGAAGGCGGCGAGCCCTGACCAGGCGGCCCTCCCCTCCTTGGAGTTTGTGCGCCATTAACCAGAAGAGACATGGAATGGCTACATTGAACGCCCGCCAGGCGGCGGTACTGTAGCCATGCCTCCCCCGACAAAGCATGCATCATTAGCAGCACGGCAACAATGCTGGGCAGCCAGCAAGACCCGCAAGCGGCGGGCGTGGCCTGTCGGCCAAGTACGAGACAGCCGGCGGGGCCCAGCAAGCGGCGGGCCCCATCAGCCAGCGGAGAAGCCGGCGATCGTAGACACTGACAGTCGGGTCCTACACCCAGCCAAATTACCTTTGTACCCCTGGGGGGTAGGCCTATATAAACCCCCCAGGGCACCCATGCAAAGGGTTCAGCCCCTGAGATATCACACACACACCACGTAGAGAGGAGAGAGCTAGCCTTGCCCTTCTTCCTCCTCTAGAAAACAGCTCAAGGAGCACTTGTAGCTACTTGTTGATTTAGTGATCATGCGGAGACCCCGTGGAGCAGGACTAGGGGTGTTATCTCCTAGGAGAGCCCCGAACCTGGGTAAAGTGCGTCGGCGTTCGTGTCTACGCCTCATCCCGCTTCCAGGCACCGGCGATGTCTTACTAGCTCCCACCATGATAAGCCATCCTTTGGCATATGTCGCACCAAACCCCCGACACGCCCCCTCCTCCTTGTCCTATTCGGACTCCCTTGGAGAGGGGCATGCGCCACCCCTTGCGGGCTCCCCTCTCTCTCCCCTATGGTCCATGTAGGCCCAATACTTCTCCGGGGTGTTCCGGTAACCCCTCGGTACTCCGAAAAATACCCGAACTACTCCGAAACAATTCCGGTGTCCGAATACCATCTTCCAATATATCAATATTTACATCTAGACCATTTCGAGACTCCTTGTCATGTCCGTGATCTCATCCGGGACTCCAAACAATCTTCGGTCACGAAAACACATAACTCATAATACAAATCGTCATCGAACGTTAAGCGTGCGGACCCTACGGGTTCGAGAACTATATAGACATGACCGAGACACATCTCCGGTCAATAACCAACACCGGAACCTAGATGCTCATATTAGTTCCTACACATTCTACGAAGATCTTTATCGGTCAAACGGTAATGACAACATACGTTATTCCTTTGTCATCGGTATGTTACTTGCCCGAGATTCGATCGTCAGTATCTTCATACCTAGTTCAATCTCGTTTCCGGCAAGTCTCTTTACTCGTTCCGTAATCCATCATCCCGCAACTAACTCATTAGTTACATTGCTTGCAAGGCTTATCGTGATGTGCATTACCAAGAGGGCCCAGAGATACGTCTCCGATACTCGGAGTGACAAATCCTAATCTCGATCTATGCCAACCCAACAAACACCTTCGGAGACACCTGTAGAGCATCTTTATAATCACCCAGTTATGTTGTGACGTTTGATAGCACACAAGGTGTTCCTCCGGTATTCGGGAGTTGCATAATCTCATAGCCAGAGGAATATGTATAAGTCATGAAGAAAGCAATAGCAATAAAACTTAACGATCATTATGCTAAGCTAACGGATGGGTCTTGTCCATCACATCATTCTCCTAATGATGTGATCCCATTCATCAAATGACAACACATGTCTATGGTCAGGAAACTTAACCATCTTTCATTAACGAGCTAGTCAAGTAGAGGCATACTGGGGACACTTTGTTTTGTCTATGTATTCATACATGTATCAAGTTTCTGGTTAATACAATTCTAGCATGAATAATAAACATTTATCATGATATAAGGAAATATAAATAACTTTATTATTGCCTCTAGGGCATATTTCCTTCAAATGTTTATTATTCATGCTAGAATTGTATTAACCGGAAACTTAAATACATGTGTGAATACATAAACTACACAGTGTCCCTAGTAAGCCTCTACTGAACTAGCTCGTTGATCAAAGATGGTTAAGGTTTCCTAACCATAGACATGAGTTGTTATTTGATAACAAGATCACATTATTAGGTGAATGATGTGATGGACAGACCCAATCGTAAGCTTAGCATCAGATCATATTTGCTAGAGCTTTCTTCATGTCAAGTATCAGTTTCTTAGACCATGAGATCATGCCACTCCCGGATACTCAAGGAATGCCTCATGTGCTATTAAACGTCACTTCATAACTGAGCGATCATAAAGGTGCTCTACAGGTATATCTGAAGGTGTCTTTTGGGTTGCATGGATCGAGACTAGGATTTGTCACTCTGTGTGACAGCGAGATATCTCTGGTCCCTCTCGGTAATACAACATCATAAGAAGCTTTATGTGACTAATGAGTTTATCACGGGATCTTGTATTGCGCAATGAGTAATGAGACTTGCTGGTAACGAGATTGAACTAGGTATGGAGATACCGACGATCGAATCTCGGGCAAGTAACATATCGCTGGACAAAGGGAATTGCATACAGGATTAACTGAATCCTCGACATTGTGGTTCAACCGATAAAATTCTTCATAGAATATGTAGGAACTAACATGGGCATCCAGGTCCTGCTATTGGTTATTGACCGGAGAGGTGTCTCGGTCATGTCTACATGATTCTCGAACTCGTAAACACTAGAGTAGTATTGGGACATTAACATTGGTGACCGAAGGTTGTTCTGAGTCCCATATGAGATCCCAGACATCACGAGGAGCTCCGCAATGGTCCGGAGGTAAAGATTTATATATGGGAAGTCATATTTTGGGTTCCGAAAAAAGTTTGATTTTTTCCGATGTTGTACCGGGAAGGTTCTTGAAGGTTTTGGAGTGGGGCCCACCTACATGGGGGACCCACATGGACGTGGGTAGTGGGGAAATGTTGTTCAAAGAAAGTTCATAAACATTCAAATTAAAAATAGTCAATATGTCAGATAGAAAAGCTGTTCGAAGATAACAAATGACCAACACGAACACTGACGCAATAAAGACAATATAAAATATCAGAATGACCAGCTATACCACATATTAAAAGCTTGTTCTTGAACAAACAAGATCACTACCAGGGACTAAACAAGAAAATGAAGCTTTGTAGCCGAATATGTACATGTTTGCACCAAATATACTGCTGTGGGGCTTCTTATCTTGAAGGCTTCAATCTTTGAGGACACAAGATGATATATTTCCTTTCCCATACTCATGATGCTTGAATATGTATATTCAGTTTTAATGAACATGAGAGAAGCACAAAGAGGAAGCAACAAGAGTATCAAAATTAAGGCATGGTGAATAATTTTTCCTTATCTATTCTGTAAGCGAAAATAGAAATTTATCTATGCATTCCAAAATATGTGAATCTTGACGCAGAGCAGTGGCACCGAATCCGTGCGCCCCGCACTTGCGTGCCCTAAATCCTCTCCCGATTCTTCACATGATGGAAATTTTACTATAAAAACCAGTACAGACTAATCCTTTCACATGGATTATAATCGTACGAATCAAAAATCCATGTAGGAAAATAAAATCCTAAGAACCTTTCAAAATTCCCTTACACATCCTTTGAAAATCAAAGAGTCATTTACGAATTTAGCCTTTTTCTTCCTTTCCCTTTCTTCAAATTAATAAATCTTTGCCTTCCGTCTATTCAAATGGCAGAACGCCTACACGTTCCTAATTAAAAACATAACGAAGCAGGGTATTGCCAAAAAGTCACAGCACTTGGCACCTCGAAAAGGAAAGGAAGTTAGAGTCATCTACTTGTGCGAGCATGAGTCTTCACTTGCGTGGCACCTCACGTCTGAGGACTGTGCTATGCATGTAGTTACTGTGATCGTGGAAGTGGTGGTGATATCACTGGTTGACTTCGATTTGGTGGTGCTTCAAGCACCAGTCTTGACCTCAGGGGTGAAAACTCGAGGTCTGGCCCTTATTGGTTATATCTGGCAATGGCGACGTTTCTAACTTCGCTACCTTGTTGAGGGCATTGCTCGAATTTGTTCTTTTAGGTGAAACCTTGGTCTAGCCGTCGGTGGTTGGATCCAGCGACTATGGCGCTTGAGTGTCATTTCCTTCCTAAAGGCATTGTTGTTGAAGAATCCTTCTCGCTATACTGGTGATGTCAAGAGATGGCTGGTGCTGATATGGTTGTTGTTATAGATTTGTTCCATACTACTATGGTCATCTATATGATCAGACCGATCCGCTTCACCAAACTTTCCCGAACCATTCATTTGAGCCCCATGGACGTGACACCACTATCTAAACAAAAAAAATTCAAAAGCCCAATGCGGAACCAAGCAGTAAGAGAAATTCATCATGTAATTATTAGTAAAACCAAATTGGAACAGAAATTGTTGGGGATCGTAGCAGAAATTTAAAATTTTCTACGCATCACCAAGATCCATCTATGGAGTTTACTAGCAACGAGAAGGAAGGAGTGCATCTACATACCCTTGTAGATCGCGAGCGGAAGCGTTCAAGTGAACGGGGTTGATGGAGTCGTACTCGTCGTGATCCAAATCACCGATGGCCGAGCGCCGAACGGACGGCACCTCCGTGTTCAACACACGTACGGAGCAGCGACGTCTCCTCCTTCTTGATCCAGCAAGAGGGAAGGAGAGGTTGATGGAGATCCAGCAGCACGATGGCGTGGTGGTGGAAGTAGCGGGGATCCCGGCAGGGCTTCGCCAAGCGCAAGCGGGAGGGAGAGGTGTCACGGGAGGGAGAGGGAGGCGCCAGGGGCTGTGGTGCGGCTGCCCTCCCCCCCACTATTTATAGGGGCCCTGGGGGGCGCCGGCCCCCTGGAGATCCCATCTGAGGGGGGGCGGCGGCCAAAGGGGTGGCTTGCCCCCCAAGCCAAGTGGGGCGCCCCCCCCACCCCCAGGGTTTCCAACCCTAGGCGCAGGGGAGGCCCAAGGGGGGCGCACCAGCCCACCAGTGGCTGGTTCCCCTCCCCACTTCAGCCCATGGGGCCCTCCGGGACAGGTGGCCCCACCCGGTGGACCCCCGGGACCCTTCCGGTGGTCCCGGTACAATACCGATAACCCCCGAAACTTTCCCGGTGGCCGAAACTGGACTTCCTATATATAATTCTTCACCTCCGGACCATTCCAGAACACCTCATGACGTCCGGGATCTCATCCAAGACTCCGAACAACTTTCGGGTTTCCACATACTAATATCTCTACAACCCTAGCGTCACCGAACCTTAAGTGTGTAGACCCTACGGGTTCGGGAGACATGCAGACATGACCGAGATGACTCTCCGGTCAATAACCAACAACGGGATCTGGATACCCATGTTGGCTCCCACATGTTCCACAATGATCTCATCGGATGAACCACGATGTCGAGGATTCAATCAATCCCGTATACAATTCCCTTTGTCAATCGGTACGTTACTTGCCCGAGATTCGATCGTCGGTATCCCAATACCTCGTTCAATCTCGTTACTGGCAAGTGACATTACTCGTACCGTAATGCATGATCCCGTGACTAGACACTTGGTCACATTGAGCTCATTATGATGATGCATTACCGAGTGGGCCCAGAGATACCTCTCCGTCATACGGAGTGACAAATCCCAGTCTCGATTCGTGCCAACCCAACAGACACTTTCAGAGATACCCGTAGTGCACCTTTATAGCCACCCAGTTACGTTGTGACGTTTGGCACACCCAAAGCACTCCTACGGTATCCGGGAGTTGCACAATCTCATGGTCTAAGGAAATGATACTTGACAATTGGAAAAGCTCTAGCAAACGAACTACACGATCTTTGTGCTATGCTTAGGATTGGGTCTTGTCCATCACATCATTCTCCTAATGATGTGATCCCGTTATCAATGACATCCAATGTCCATAGTCAGGAAACCATGACTATCTGTTGATCAACGAGCTAGTCAACTAGAGGCTCACTAGGGACATGTTGTGGTCTATGTATTCACACATGTATTACGATTTCCGGATAACACAATTATAGCATGAACAATAGACAATTATCATGAACAAGGAAATATAATAATAACCATTTTATTATTGCCTCTAGGGCATATTTCCAACAGTCTCCCACTTGCACTAGAGTCAATAATCTAGTTACATTGTGATGAATCGAACACCCATAGAGTTCTCGTGTTGATCATGTTTTGCTCTAGGGAGAGGTTTAGTCAACGGATCTGCTACATTCAGGTTCGTATGTACTTTACAAATATCTATGTCTCCATTTTGAACACTTTCACGAATGGAGTTGAAGCGACGCTTGATATGTCTGGTTTTCCTGTGAAACCTGGGCTCCTTGGCAAGGGCAATAGCTCCAGTGTTGTCATAGAAGAGAGTCATCGGGCCCGACGCATTGGGAATCACCCCTAGGTCGGTAATGAACTCCTTTATCCAGATTGCTTCCTGTGCTGCCTCTGAGGCCGCCATGTACTCCGCTTCACGTGTAGATCCCGCCACGACGCTTTGCTTGCAACTGCACCAGCTTACTGCCCCTCCATTCAAAATATACACGTATCCGGTTTGTGACTTCGAGTCATCCAGATCTGTGTCGAAGCTAGCGTCGACGTAACCCTTTACGACGAGCTCTTCATCACCTCCATATACGAGAAACATATCCTTAGTCCTCTTCAGGTACTTCAGGATATTCTTGACCGCTGTCCAGTGTTCCATGCCGGATTACTTTGGTACCTTCCTACCAAACTTACGGCAAGGTTTACATCAGGTCTGGTACACAGCATGGCATACATAATAGACCCTATGGCCGAGGCATTGGGGATGACACTCATCTTTTCTCTATCTTCTGCCGTGGTCGGGCATTGAGCCGTGCT
This sequence comes from Triticum aestivum, assembly GCF_018294505.1. NCBI lineage: Eukaryota > Viridiplantae > Streptophyta > Magnoliopsida > Poales > Poaceae > Triticum > Triticum aestivum. Next base: position 463,810,919 of record NC_057814.1, on the reverse strand, counting down.
CAATTGCACACCTTGCAATACAGGCAAGAACCCCTTCTTGGACTGATCCATATTGAACTTCTTCAATATCTTCTCAATGTACGTACTCTGTGAAAGACCAATGAGGCGTCTTGATCTATCTCTATAGATCTTGATGCCTAATATATAAGCAGCTTCTCCAAGGTCCTTCATTGAAAAACACTTATTCAAGTAGGCCTTTATACTTTCCAAGAATTCTATATCATTTCCCATCAATAGTATGTCATCCACATATAATAAGAGAAATGCTACAGAGCTCCCACTCACTTTCTCATAAACACAGGCTTCTCCATAAGTCTGTGTAAACCCAAACGCTTTGATCATCTCATCAAATCGAATGTTCCAACTCCGAGATGCTTGCACCAGCCCATAGATGGAGCGCTGGAGCTTGCATACCTTGTTAGCATTCTTAGGATCAACAAAACCTTCTGGCTGCATCATGTACAATTCTTCCTTAAGAAAGCCGTTAAGGAATGCCGTTTTGACGTCCATTTTCCATATCTCATAATCATAGAATGCGGCAATTGCTAACATGATTCGGACGGACTTCAGCTTCGCTACGGGTGAGAAAGTCTCATCGTAGTCAACCCCTTGAACTTGTCGATAACCCTTAGCGACAAGTCGAGCCTTATAGATGGTCACATTACCATCCGTGTCTGTCTTCTTCTTAAAGATCCATTTATTTTCTATGGCTCGCCGATCATCGGGCAAGTCAGTCAAAGTCCATACTTCGTTTTCATACATGGATCCTATCTCGGATTGCATGGCTTCAAGCCATTTGTTGGAATCCGGGCCCGCCATCGCTTCTTCATAGTTCGAAGGTTCACCGTTGTCTAACAACATGATTTCCATGACAGGGTTGCCGTACCACTCTCGTGCGGAACGTGTCCTTGTGGACCTATGAAGTTCAGCAGTAACTTGATCCGAAGCTTCATGATCATCATCATTAACTTCCTCCCCAGTCGGTGCAGGCACCACAGGAACATCTTCCCGCGCTGCGCTACTTTCCGGTTCGGAAGGGGTGACTATCACCTCATCAAGTTCCACTTTCCTCCCACTTATTTCTTTCGAGAGAAACTCTTTCTCCAGAAAGGACCTGTTCTTGGCAACAAAGATCTTGCCTTCGGATCTGAGGTAGAAGGTATACCCAATGGTTTCCTTGGGGTATCCTATGAAGACGCATTTTTCCGACTTGGGTTCGAGCTTTTCAGGTTGAAGTTTCTTGACATAAGCATCGCATCCCCAAACTTTTAGAAATGACAGCTTAGGTTTCTTCCCAAACCATAATTCGTACGGTGTCGTCTCAACGGATTTCGACGGAGTCCTATTTAAAGTGAATGCGGCAGTCTCTAAAGCATAGCCCCAAAATGAGAGCGGTAGATCGGTAAGAGACATCATAGATCGCACCATATCCAATAGAGCGCGATTACGACGTTCGGACACAACATTTCGCTGAGGTGTTCCAGGTGGCGTGAGTTGTGAAACTATTCCACATTTCCTTAAGTGTGTACCAAATTCGTGACTTAAATATTCTCCCCCACGATCTGATCGTAAGAACTTTATCTTTCGGTCACGTTGATTCTCCACCTCATTCTGAAATTCCTTGAACTTTTCAAAGGTCTCAGACTTGTGTTTCATTAGGTAGACATACCCATATCTACTTAAGTCATCAGTGAGAGTGAGAACATAACGATAGCCACCGCGAGCCTCAACACTCATTGGACCGCACACATCGGTATGTATGATTTCCAATAAGTTGGTTGCTCGCTCCATTGTTCCGGAGTACGGAGTCTTGGTCATCTTACCCATGAGGCATGGTTCGCACGTGTCAAATGATTCGTAATCAAGAGACTCCAAAAGTCCATCTGCATGGAGCTTCTTCATGCGTTTGACACCAATGTGACCAAGGCGGCAGTGCCACAAGTATGTGGGACTATCGTTATCAACTTTACATCTATTGGTATTCACACTATGAATATGTGTAACATCACGTTCGAGATTCATTAAGAATAAACCATTGACCAGCGGGGCATGACCATAAAACATATCTCTCATATAAATAGAACAACCATTATTCTCGGATTTAAATGAGTAGCCATCTCGAATTAAACGAGATCCTGATACAATGTTCATGCTCAAAGCTGGCACTAAATAACAATTATTGAGGTTAAAAACTAATCCCGTAGGTAAATGTAGAGGCAGCGTGCCGACGGCGATCACATCGACCTTGGAACCATTCCCGACGTGCATCGTCACCTCGTCCTTCGCCAGTCTCCGCTTATTCCGCAGCTCCTGTTTTGAGTTACAAATATGAGCAACCGCACCGGTATCAAATACCCAGGAGCTACTACGAGTACTGGTAAGGTACACATCAATTACATGTATATCACATATACCTTTGGTGTTGCCGGCCTTCTTGTCCGCTAAGTATTTGGGGCAGTTCCGCTTCCAGTGACCACTTCCCTTGCAATAAAAGCACTCAGTCTCAGGCTTGGGTCCATTCTCCGGCTTCTTCCCGGCAACTGGCTTACCGGGCGCGGCAACTCCCTTGCCGTCTTTCTTGAAGTTCTTCTTACCCTTGCCTTTCTTGAACTTAGTGGTTTTATTCGCCATCAACACTTGATGTTCCTTTCTGATCTCCACCTCCGCTGATTTCAGCATTGAATATACCTCAGGAATGGTCTTTTCCATCCCCTGCATATTGAAGTTCATCACAAAGCTCTTGTAGCTCGGTGGAAGCGACTGAAGGATTCTGTCAATGACCGCGTCATCCGGGAGATTAACTCCCAGCTGAGACAAGCGGTTGTGTAACCCAGACATTTTGAGTATGTGCTCACTGACAGAACTATTTTCCTCCATTTTACAACTGAAGAACTTGTCGGAGACTTCATATCTCTCGACCCGGGCATGAGCTTGGAAAACCATTTTCAGCTCTTCGAACATCTCATATGCTCCATGTTTCTCAAAACGCTTTTGGAGACCCAGTTCTAAGCTGTAAAGCATGCCGCACTGAACGAGGGAGTAATCATCAGCACGTGACTGCCAAGCGTTCATAACGTCTTGGTTCTCTGGGATGGGTGCTTCACCTAGCGGTGCTTCTAGGACATAATCTTTCTTGGCAGCTATGAGGATGATCCTCAGGTTCCGGACCCAGTCCGTATAGTTGCTTCCATCATCTTTCAGCTTGGTTTTCTCTAGGAACGCGTTGAAGTTGAGGGCAACGTGGGCCATTTGATCTACAAGACATATTGTAAAGATTTTAGACTAAGTTCATGATAATTAAGTTCATCTAATCAAATTATACAATGAACTCCCACTCAGATAGACATCCCTCTAGACATCTAAGTGAAACATGATCCGAGTTAACTAGGCCGTGTCCGATCATCACGTGAGACGGACTAGTCAAGATCGGTGAACATCTTCATGTTGATCGTATCTTCTATACGACTCATGCTCGACCTTTCGGTCTTCTGTGTTCCGAGGCCATGTTTGTACATGCTAGGCTCGTCAAGTCAACCTAAGTGTATTGCGTGTGTTCCGAGGCCATGTCTGTACATGCTAGGCTCGTTAACACCCATTGTATGCGAACGTTAGAATCTATCACACCCGATCATCACGTGGTGCTTCGAAACAACGAACCTTCGCAACGGTGCACAGTTAGGGGGAACACTTTCTTGAAATTATTATAAGGGATCATCTTACTTACTACCGTCGTTCTAAGCAAATAAGATGTAAAACATGATAAACATCACATGCAATCAAATAGTGACATGATATGGCCAATATCATTTTGCTCCTTTGATCTCCATCTTCGGGGCGCCATGATCATCTTCGTCACCGGCATGACACCATGATCTCCATCATCGTGTCTTCATGAAGTTGTCACGCCAACGATTACTTCTACTTCTATGGCTAACGTGTTTAGCAATAAAGTAAAGTAATTTACATGGCGTTATTCAATGACATGCAGGTCATACAAAAAATAAAGACAACTCCTATGGCTCCTGCCGGTTGTCATACTCATCGACATGCAAGTCGCGATTCCTATTACAAGAACATGATCAATCTCATACATCACATATATCATTCATCACATCTTCTGGCCATATCACATCACAAGGCACATGCTGCAAAAGCAAGTTAGACGTCCTCTAATTGTTGTTGCAAGTTTTTACGTGGCTTCTATAGGTTTCTAGCAAGAACGTTTCTTACCTACGTAAAACCACAACGTGACATGCCAATTTCTATTTACCCTTCATAAGGACCCTTTTCATCGAATTCGTTCCGACTAAAGTGGAGAGACAGACACCCGCTAGCCACCTTATGCATCTAGTGCATGTCAGTCGGTGGAACCTGTCTCACGTAAGCGTACGTGTAAGGTCGGTCCGGGCCACTTCATCCCACAATACCGCCGAAACCAGATAAGACTAGTAGTGTTCTACTCGTGCATAGTAACTACGCATAGGCCTGGCTCATGATGCCATTGTTGGGGATCGTAGCAGAAATTTAAAATTTTCTACCCATCACCAAGATCCATCTATGGAGTTTACTAGCAACGAGAAGGAAGGAGTGCATCTACATACCCTTGTAGATCGTGAGCGGAAGCGTTCAAGTGAACGGGGTTGATGGAGTCGTACTCGTCGTGATCCAAATCACCGATGACCGAGCGCCGAACGGACGGCACCTCCGTGTTCAACACACGTACGGAGCAGCGACGTCTCCTCCTTCTTGATCCAGCAAGGGGGGAGGCCGAAACTGGACTTCCTATATATAATTCTTCACCTCCGGACCATTCCGGAACTCCTCGTGACGTCCGGGATCTCATCCGGGACTCCGAACAAGTTTCGGGTTTCTGCATACTAATATCTCTACAACCCTAGCGTCACCGAACCTTAAATGTGTAGACCCTATGGGTTCGGGAGACATGCAGACATGACCGAGATGACTCTCCGGTCAATAACCAACAGCGGGATCTGGATACCCATGTTGGCTCCCACATGTTCCACGATGATCTCATCGGATGAACCACGATGTCGAGGATTCAATCAATCCCGTATACAATTCCCTTTGTCAATCGGTACGTTACTTGCCCGAGATTCGATCGTCGGTATCCCAATACCTCGTTCAATCTCGTTACCGGCAAGTCACTTTACTCGTACCGTAATGCATGATCCCGTGACCAGACACTTGGTCACATTGAGCTCATTATGATGATGCATTACCGAGTGGGCCCAGAGATACCTCTCCGTCATACGGAGTGACAAATCCCAGTCTCGATTCGTGCCAACCCAACAGACACTTTCGGAGATACCCGTAGTGCACCTTTATAGCCACCCAGTTACGTTGTGACGTTTGGCACACCCAAAGCACTCCTACGGTATCCGGGAGTTGCACAATCTCATGGTCTAAGGAAATGATACTTGACAATTGGAAAAGCTCTAGCAAACGAACTACACGATCTTTGTGCTATGCTTAGGATTGGGTCTTGTCCATCACATCATTCTCCTAATGATGTGATCCCGTTATCAATGACATCCAGTGTTCATAGTCAGGAAACCATGACTATCTGTTGATCAACGAGCTAGTCAACTAGAGGCTCACTAGGGACATGTTGTGGTCTATGTATTCACACATGTATTACGATTTCCGGATAACACAATTATAGCATGAACAAAAGACAATTATCATGAACAAGGAAATATAATAATAACCATTTTATTATTGCCTCTAGGGCATATTTCCAACAGAAATAACGGAGAGTCGGTTACAATGAAAAAATTATTGAGGAATCATGTTAAAAGTTTTTTCATGCATTGACACTTTTTGTTCAAAATTACGAAAGTACACTATACTTGGTTTGCACCCCTAGTTACACGGAAGTGCAAGGACATAAGCGGATTGTTTTGTTCACTCCGGAGTCTTTTGACCCGTACAAGCATAGCTTCAGTGTTGTTTGACCGTGTGTGCGTGTGCGCAGAGACCGGATGTGTGCTCTTGTGTTTTGTATCCCCTTTGGGCGTGTTTGGTTTCATGCATAGCCTCACGCTGCATCGTATCCACCATCCTGGGTGAGTAGCTTGGCTAAGCCGATGCAAAAATGGGTAGAGGTGTATGTTTGGTTGTGTGCATGATATTGGGCAGGCCAACGTGAGATGGTGTTTGGAAGTCTGTATGAGAAATTAGTGAGCTCCTGCACCACCAGCACCCCATGGTGCCGCCGCGACCACCGGCAGTCAGGCCGAGCCAGCACAGGCGCGCCTCCCCCTCCAACGCAGCTCCTGCAAGCACGCGCATCCAGGTACCGGCGAGTAGAGGAGCATGGACGTTCAACGACCAGTGGCGAAAGAGGGAGCTAGGATGGCAGGGTTGAGACGGACGAGGGGGCTCGGGCCAGTTGTGGAGGTGGTAGCTCTGACCGACGGCACGAGAAGAAGCTCCGGACGGCGGCGGCGATTGATTTGTTTCCTCGATCCGATCTGTGAGTAGAGGAAAGAGAGTTGCGGTGGTAGTTTTGAAGTAATTCTGAACAATATTAGGGTCATTCTCGAGTACCGCTTCGCTTTAAGTGGAAGCGCGGGTGTAGGCGCGATGCTGCATCGCAGGAACACTCGATTCCTGCGTTCCTCTCAGCCTAGCTGGGAGGCCTGCTTTTGCATCAGTTGGGCCAGGCTGAGAAGGCCGCGCAGGACACCAAACAGGCCAGCTTTTGCATGCCTGGTGTGATGCAGGTGCGAGCAGAGAAACTAAACACGCCCTTTATGCTTCATACCGAGTTAATGGAACCATCCTTTGTGGGGGGTGGGGGTGTGGGGGATCAGCAATACTTTATGATTAATATGAGTTTTTGATTGTGTAAAAAACCGTAGGATTCTTCACATAAGGTTGGAGTGGATCAAAATTTTCTTATAAAAACTAGTACAAATGAATTCTATAAAAAAGGTTCTGTCGATTCTAATCCTACGAATCAAACAACCCATGTAGAGAAATAATACGAATGATTAGAATCTTCAAAATTCCATTACAAAATCGTTCGAATCCAAGATGACGTTAGGGCTTTAGCCTTTTCTTCCCTTTTTTATTTCTTTAGAAATTAAATCTTTGCCTTGTGTCTATTCAAATGGCAGAACGCCTACACGTTCCTATTTTTAAAAACAACACGAAGCAGGGTATATTGCGAAAAAGGCACGGCACTGGCACTTTGGTACCTCGAAAAGGAAAGGAAGCGCGCAAATGTCAGGCCGCCGTGTTGCTTGTAGATATTGCTGAACCCACACCCCCAATATTCAATGCCATCCGGTACGGTCAGTGCCACAACCGCTTCAACCGCCGATTGAATTCACAAACCGCCCGCTCATCAACAGCCTCCATCAAATGAGGCACGTAATTGGGATGCAATGTCATGCGATACAAATCACTTTCAGTTTTATTACTCACGAAAAATGAAATGAGAAGAAGGGATTCCTGCTGGACGCGGGCTCCACCTCTCGCCTCCCAATCCTTTTCCCTCCACTCCACCCTCCAGAATCACGGCAGGGCACACGCTTCCTCTGCTTTCCGCTTCACAGTTTCACCATTCCGTCGACGCCGCCCCTCCCCCTCCCCCTCCTCCTCCTTCCCCAGTGGTAAACAGCATCCGGTAATCCAAAAGGGAGGGGGAAAGATCGAAGGAGAGCAGTTAAACAAGCAGAAAAGATTCCAGAAATCAAGAACACGTTCCCACTCGGGCACCGGCGCCGTCCGTCCGTCCCTCCGTCCAGCCGATAGATAGGCCCCGTCATCGGCACACACATTATAAGCCCAGCGCCATCCACGCCTCCCCTCCTCTCCCACCCGTCCCTCCCTCCCTCCATTGCCCCTCCAGGAAGCCAACCACCAGTTGGAGTTGGTTCACACTGTCCGAGCTGTCAGCCCATCGAGGCGGAGAGAACAGAGCCACCATGCCCTCCGGCGGCCTCCTCCTCGCCCTGCTCGTCGCGGCCGCCTTCGCCGCCGTCGCCAATGCCGCCGTGTCCTACGACCACAGGGCCGTGGTGATCAACGGGCAGCGCCGCATCCTCATGTCCGGCTCCATCCACTACCCGCGCAGCACCCCGGAGATGTGGCCGGACCTCATCCAGAAGGCCAAGGACGGCGGCCTGGACGTGATACAGACGTACGTCTTCTGGAACGGCCACGAGCCGGCGCGCGGGCAGTACCACTTCGCCGACCGCTACGACCTCGTCCGCTTCGTCAAGCTCGCCAAGCAGGCCGGCCTCTACGTCCACCTCCGCATCGGCCCCTACGTCTGCGCCGAGTGGAACTTCGGGTAACCAACTCAATGTGATTCTTGTCCCCCAGCGCTCATTCTTGTTGCTTCCTTGGTGGTGATTTGGATCGTTTTGGGCGGTGTTGCAGTGGATTCCCTGTTTGGCTCAAGTACGTGCCCGGCATCAGCTTCCGGACGGACAACGGTCCCTTCAAGGTACAGTGCTGGCTGAATTGCGATTTGGGTTTGATGATTTGACGACGGAGCTGAGATGAACTGTGGACGCGCATGGGCAGGCGGAGATGCAGAGGTTCGTGGAGAAGATCGTGTCGATGATGAAGTCGGAGGGCCTCTTCGAGTGGCAGGGCGGGCCCATCATCCTCGCCCAGGTGGAGAACGAGTACGGGCCCATGGAGTCGGCCATGGGCGCCGGCGCCAAGCCCTACGCCAACTGGGCCGCCAAGATGGCCGTCGCCACCGACGCCGGCGTGCCCTGGGTCATGTGCAAGCAGGACGACGCCCCTGACCCCGTGGTAATAATCTCATGCCATCTCCTTCTCATCTCGCCATCGCTGCCAATGAATGCCATGGCGGCATGTCCCATGGCGCATTGCCGAAAGAGCAAATTGCGGTGCCAGCTACGTAGTGATTTAACCACTTCGCTTTCTCGCGCCGGGCACATGCTTCTGCCGTTAGGACATCACATCACCGAATCAAGCTGCCCACTTTGCAGCCTGGCACTGCCACCACAAAATATACTCCTACTCTATGCTAGCTACTAGTAATTCGTTCCTTTTCTTTTTAAAATTGAAATATTTGTCAGCTTGTGCTCCCCGGGTAACGATGAACGGGTTCGTGTTGGCCGCATGCAGATAAACTCCTGCAATGGCTTCTACTGCGACTACTTCAGCCCCAACTCCAACAGCAAGCCTACCATGTGGACCGAGGCCTGGACTGGATGGTAAGTTCGCATGACACGACACGTGAAAAATGAAAACCCTCGATGAACTGCACCGGAATTGCAACCTGCTGCAAGCTCACGACATTGTTGACACGGCCGATTTGTTGAAGGTTCACGGCGTTCGGCGGCGCGGTGCCGCACCGGCCGGTGGAGGACATGGCGTTCGCCGTGGCCAGGTTCGTTCAGAAGGGCGGCTCCTTCGTCAACTACTACATGGTGAGCCACCGAGGCTGGAGCTACCACGTGTTGTCACTGGGATTTCAGTTGTAGTGGCAGTGGCACCTAACATTTGATCTGTCTTTCTTTCAGTACCATGGAGGCACAAACTTCGACCGGACCGCCGGCGGCCCGTTCATCGCGACGAGCTACGACTACGACGCGCCGATCGACGAATACGGTACGTCGACCGTTACGCCATCTGTGCAGCAAGCAGGATTCAGAAATTTCAGTTTGTGTTCTGCTTTTCCCGGGTGCAAGAAACAGTTGCAAACTGACGGAAAACCATTGGTGGCATGGTGCGCAGGTCTGATCAGGCAGCCGAAATGGGGTCACCTGAGGGACCTGCACAAGGCCATCAAGCAGGCCGAGCCGGCGCTCGTCTCCGGCGATCCCACCGTCCAGCGCATCGGCAACTACGAGAAGGTTCGGTCTCGTCCCATCCCATTCCATCCCTACACAAATTCAGGTGACGAGAGAGCCAAGAAATGCTTCTGAAACTGATGGAATATCTGTTGCTTGTGCAGGCGTACGTGTTCAAGTCGAGCACCGGAGCCTGCGCCGCGTTCCTGTCCAACTACCACACGAGCGCCGCCGCGAGGGTCGTGTACAACGGCCGGCGGTACGACCTCCCGGCCTGGTCCATCAGCATCCTGCCGGACTGCAAGACCGCCGTCTTCAACACCGCCACGGTACGGCTGCTCAAGAAAGAAACAACACAAGGCAGCCTCAACTGAACGACAGCATGCCCTGACATTCTGTCGATTTGTGGCGCAGGTGAAGGAGCCGTCGTTGCCGGCGAAGATGAACCCGGCGGGGGGCTTGGCGTGGCAGTCGTACAGCGAGGACACCAACGCGCTGGACTCGAGCGCCTTCACCAAGGACGGCCTGGTGGAGCAGCTGAGCATGACCTGGGACAAGTCCGACTACCTGTGGTACACCACCTAGTGAGTGACGGACTGGCCATCTCTCTCTGACTGTCTCCATGGAACCATTCATTGACCTCCGCTGATCTCTGAATTTTCCCCCTGATGCAGCGTCAACATCGACTCGAGCGAGCAGTTCCTCAAGTCCGGCCAGTGGCCGCAGCTCACCATCAACTCCGCCGGCCACACGGTGCAGGTGTTCGTCAACGGCCAGTCCTTCGGTACTGTCTGAAACTCTGAATCTTTTTGTCCGGTATATCGATCAAATCGAGGCTGAATGTTACTACTTACTGATGAACATTTGTCCGTGTCCCAGGCGTTGCCTATGGCGGCTACAACAGCCCGAAGCTGACGTACAGCAAGCCCGTGAAGATGTGGCAGGGCAGCAACAAGATCTCCATCCTCAGCTCCGCAATGGGCCTCCCTGTAAGTTTTGATCTCAGATTCAGGCTGCCATGGCCATGGCACCTGCACTGTCTCGGTCCTCAGGCCATTTCTGACATGGTAACTCTCTGGCAGAACCAAGGGACACATTACGAGGCCTGGAACGTGGGCGTCCTCGGCCCGGTGACGCTGTCCGGGCTCAACCAGGGGAAGAGGGACCTCAGCAATCAGAAGTGGACGTACCAGATCGGCCTCAAAGGCGAGTCGCTCGGCGTCAACTCCATCAGCGGCAGCTCCTCCGTCGAGTGGAGCAGCGCCACCGGCGCGCAGCCGCTCACATGGCACAAGGTCAGTGCAGAATCTTTATCGACATTGCCATTTCACTGAACTTCAGTACAGTTCTGAACCTGGTTTGGCTCCTGACCTGTAGGCCTACTTCGCGGCGCCGGCGGGCAGCGCTCCGGTGGCGCTGGACATGGGCAGCATGGGGAAGGGACAGATCTGGGTGAACGGGAACAACGCCGGCCGGTACTGGTCGTACAGGGCCTCCGGCAGCTGCGGCGCCTGCAGCTACGCCGGCACCTTCAGCGAGGCCAAGTGCCAGACCAACTGCGGCGACATCTCGCAGCGGTGGTACCACGTGCCGCGGTCGTGGCTCAAGCCCAGCGGCAACCTGCTCGTCGTGCTCGAGGAGTTCGGCGGCGACCTGTCGGGCGTCACGCTCATGACGAGGACGACATGAGGAGCGGGAAGACGTACGGGAGGAGGAAGATGGCATGCAGAAATTGTGAATAATCTGGAGGAAAACGGATGGATGGATGGAGGAAGAGGGCACACGAATACATGTCAGTACATACGGCCTAGATACGGATACGGTTGGTATACGTACAGTCGTACAAAGACTAGTAGGCGTAGTATTTATTCATGGAGAGCTAATTAAAGAGTGTTGGCCGGCGAGGGTCGCCGGAACAGTAGCTCAGGCGCGGCGGCCGGCCGTCCTGCCGGCACACCATCGTTGGTTCTCGATCACAAATGTACTTCGAGCCGTTGGTAGGTGGGTGGATCTGCTCTCAGGCCTGCGCACGCAAGTGCTTTCTGAAGTAAACTGAATCCCTCTTGGTCCTGGGGGAATTATTTTCTGAAAATCGTCCATTCCTTCTGAACATGTTCTTCAGAAGTTATATGGCAAATCCCCAGTGGTTCATTGATTCCAGAATTGTTCACTTCTCGGTGAGCACTCGTCCACTTAGAGAAAATAATTATGTACTACTCCCTCTGTCCCACAATATAAAAACGTTTTTGCTACTACACTAATGACAAAAACGTTCTTATATTATGGGACGGAGGGAGTAGTAATCATCCAACTAACATTCATCATTGTTTGTAAAGTTAAGTTACCTAGAGAAATGATCTGCCATCCATCTGGATTAGTAAGGCATGCAAAAATGCAGCCCGGTGCAAGCTTCTGCTTGCGTAGGATCCGGGGAAGGATCCGACCACTTTCGGTCTATAGTAGACTCGAACCCATGATTTCATGGTCACAAGGCAACAACTTTACCGCCGCGTCAAGGCTCCCCTTCATGATACCAAAAATATATTGTTACAAAATTCTTGTGAATAACACATGCTTCCCTAGATAACCTGGGCTCTGGTTAGTATTTCGCGTTCAACTGCAGCAGGCCCAGTTTTATCTGAAGGATTTTTTATCTAACTGATGGAATTTTTTATTTGAACTGACAGGATTTTTTTTACCTGAACTGAAAGGTGTTTTATTGCCTCCTCCGACCCCCTGCTGGCCTGCTCTAAGTTTGAACTGACAGAAATTGTTTGATCATGTCTCCGCTGACTGCTCAGTGAGTGAGTGAGTGAACGGGGTGCTTCAGAGGCATAGAAGAACATGCAAAAAGATGTACGTACGTGTGCAGCGATCTGAGGCGAGATGCAGAGAGTGTAAAGACAGGGTTTCGATGCCCGGTGGATGCAAGTGAAGTGCTCATGAACATGGCCAGACTTTTATTATCTCAAGGGGTGCAGCACAAGTGTATATATTGATGAAAAGTTAGTAAATGTTGTAAAAGACACTTGGTTTCAGATAAATGAAAACCTGAGTGGTATCTCTTTTGGGATTTTTACATCTGTGCCCCTGGTTTCTTAGCCATACTCATTCATCCCCACACCTTTAACTTTTGCTCACTTTTCCCCACTTCCTTACCCGAAACCCTCAGAACTGGTCACAAATGTTGGATGCCGTCGGGTCAGTGCTTTGACCGTTAACTCTGACGAGTGGGGCCGCGCTGACTATGTCGCCCGTTGGACCTGATGAGTGGGGTCGCGGCGGACGGTGCCGTGGTTAGCCCGTTGGGCCTTGGTTAGACTTGGGTCGTGCGCGCGCCGCAACGACAGAAGCCTGTTATGCATGCACGACATGTCCAGCAGCTAGCCTGCATGCATGCACGTAGCTAGCCTACCTGCATGTGCCGCCGCCCGCCGCCACGATGCGCTGACCGGCCTCTTTTTCACGCGAGCCGCCACGGACGCTGGCCGGCCTCATTTTCACGCGAGCCGCCACGGACACAGGGACGGTTGCTGCCGCTGGTTCGTATCATCTCCCACGCGTGTCTCCTCGATGTAGAGCATTGTTTCACACTTTTCGATCCACTCGCATCTATTCAACGTGGCAATTAAAACCTGTTGGCAATTAAAGTGGCATATCGATCGACGCGGCTCGTTTGAACGTAGCAAATCCAAAGTGCGGGCGGTGCCACTCCCCTTCCCTTCCCCTTTCCCTATTTAAACCACCACCCCTCCACCTATTCTCCACACATCCATTTGCGTCGCCCCCTTCTCTTCTTCACCCAAACCCAAAGCACTCTCAAAGCGAGGCGAGGATGCAGTACAACGGCCCCACCTTCGAGCTCCCACCGACCGTGCCGGAGAGACGGTATCCGGCCGGCGTCGTCGTGGAGAGGACGCTCCGCGTGTGGGCGTTCTCACGCTGGAGGGGTGCCAGGGGGTTTGCCGAGTGGTTCCTCCGTGCGGGCTTCGCCCACCTCCCGGCGGGCTCGCCGGTGATGTTCCGACTGGAGGAAGTGCGTCCAAACTCCAGGACTCCGCCGATAGGGCTCACCGTCACCTTCACCAACAGATTTGATGTGTACTACTGAAGGAAATATGCCCTAGAGGCAATAATAAAGTTATTATTTATTTCCTTATATCATGATAAATGTTTATTATTCATGCTATAATTGTATTAACCGGAAACATGATACATGTGTGAATACATAGACAAACAGAGTGTCACTAGTATGCCTCTACTTGACTAGCACGTTAATCAAAGATGGTTATGTTTCCTAGCCATAGACATGAGTTGTCATTTGATTAACGGGATCACATCATTAGGAGAATGATGTGATTGACTTGACCCATTCCGTCAGCTTAGCACTTGATCGTTTAGTATGTTGCTATTGCTTTCTTCATGACTTATACATGTTCCTATGACTATGAGATTATGCAACTCCCGTTTATCGGAGGAACACTTTGTGTGCTACCAAACGTCACAACGTAACTGGGTTATTATAAAGGTGCTCTACAGGTGTCTCCGAAGGTACTTGTTGGGTTGGCGTATTTCGAGATTAGGATTTGTCACTCCGATTGTCGGAGAGGTATCTCTGGGCCCACTCGGTAATGCACATCACTATAAGCCTTGCAAGCATTGTAACTAATGAGTTAGTTGCGAGATGATGTATTACGGAACGAGTAAAGAGACTTGCCGGTAACGAGATTGAACTAGGTATTGAGATACCGACGATCAAATCTCGGGCAAGTAACATAACGATGACAAAGGGAACAACGTATGTTGTTGTGCGGTTTGACCGATAAAGATCTTCGTAGAATATGTAGGAGTCAATATGAGCATCCAGGTTCCGCTATTGGTTATCGACCGGAGACGTGTCTCGGTCATGTCTACATTGTTCTCGAACCCGTAGGGTCCGCACGCTTAAAGTTTCGGTGACGATTGTATTATGAGTTTTTGTGTTTTGATGTACCGAAGGTTGTTCGGAGTCCCGGATGTGACCACGGACATGACGAGGAGTCTCGAAATGGTCGAGACGTAAAGATCGATATATTGGACGACTATGTTCGGACACCGAAATGGTTCCGGGGAGTTTCGGACATATACCGGAGTACCGGGGGGTTACCGGAACCCCCCGGGGAGTTTAATGGGCCAAGATGGGCCTTAGTGGAGAAGAGGACGGGCGGCTCGGGCTGGCCGCGCGCCCCCTCCCCCTCTAGTCCGAATTGGACAAGGAGGGGGCGTCGCCCCCTTTCCTTCCCCCTCTCTCCTTCCCTTCCTTTCCCCCTCCTACTCCAACTAGGAAAAGAGGGAGTCCTACTCCCGATGGGATTAGGACTCCTCCCTGGCGCGCCCTCCCCTGGCCGGCCGCCTCCTCTCCCTGGTCCTTTATATACGGGGGAAGGGGGGCACCTCTAGACACAACAATTGATCTCTTGATCTCTTAGCCGTGTGCGGTGCCCCCCTCCACCATATTCCACCTCGATCATATCGTAGCGGTGCTTAGGCGAAGCCCTGCGTCGGTAGCATCATCATCACCGTCACCATGCCGTCGTGCTGACGGAACTCTCCCGTGAAGCTCTGCTAGATCGAAGTTCGCGGGACGTCATCGAGCTGAACGTGTGCTGAACTCGGAGGTGTCGTACGTTCGGTACTTGGATCAGTCGGATCGTCAAGACATACGACTACATCAACCGCGTTGTGCTAACGCTTCCGCTTTCGGTCTACGAGGGTATGTGGACAACACTCTCCCCTCTCGTTGCTATGCATCACCATGATCCCGTGTGTGCGTAGGAAATTTTTTGAAATTACTACGTTCCCCAAAAGTGGCATCCGAGCCTGGTTTTATGTGTAGATGTTATATGCACGAGTAGAACACAAGTGAGTTGTGGGCGATACAAGTCATACTGCTTACCAGCATGTCATACTTTGGTTCGGCGGTATTGTTGGATGAAGCGGCCCGGACCGACATTGCGCGTACGCTTACGCGAGACTGGTTCTACCGACGTGCTTTGCACACAGGTGGCTGGCGGGTGTCAGTTTCTCCAACTTTAGTTGAACCGAGTGTGGCTACGCCCGGTCCTTAAGAAGGTTAAAACAGCACCAACTTGACGAACTATCATTGTGGTTTTGATGCGTAGGTAAGAACGGTTCTTGCTCAGCCCGTAGCAGCCACGTAAAACTTGAAACAACAAAGTAGAGGACGTCTAACTTGTTTTTGCAGGTCATGTTGTGATGTGATATGGTCAAGACATGATGCTATATTTTATTGTATGAGATGATCATGTTTTGTAACCGAGTTATCGGCAACTGGCAGGAGCCATATGGTTGTCGCTTTATTGTATGCAATGCAATCGCCCTGTAATGCTTTACTTTATCACTAAGCGGTAGCGATAGTCATAGAAGCAATAGTTGGCGAGATGACAACGATGCTACGATGGAGATCAAGGTGTCGCGCCGGTGACGATGGTGATCATGACGATGCTTCGGAGATGGAGATCACAAGCACAAGATGATGATGGCCATATCATATCACTTATATTGATTGCATGTGATGTTTATCCTTTATGCATCTTATTCTGCTTTGATTGACGGTAGCATTATAAGATGATCTCTCACTAAATTTCAAGATAAAAGTGTTCTCCCTGAGTATGCACCGTTGCCAAAGTTCGTCGTGCCGAGACACCACGTGATGATCGGGTGTGATAAGCTCTACGTTCATCTACAACGGGTGCAAGCCAGTTTTGCACACGCAAAATAGTCGGGTTAAACTTGACAAGCCTAGCATGTGCAGATATGGCCTCGGAACACTGAGACCGAAAGGTTGATACGTCTCCAACATATCTATAATTTTTGATTGTTCCATGCTATTATATTATCTGTTTTGGATGTTTATGGGCTTCATTAAACACTTTTATATTATTTTTGGGACTAACCTATTAACCCAGAGCCCAGTGCCAGTTCCTGTTTTTTCCCTTGTTTCAGTGTTTCGCAGAAAAGGAATATCAAACGGAGTCCAAACGGAATGAAACCTTCGGGAAAGTTATTTTGGAAAGAAAGCAATCCGGGAGACTTGGAGTGCACGTCAGAGGATCAACGAGGAAGGCACGAGGCAGGGGCGCGCCCACCCCCCCCCCCCCCCGGGCGCGCCCTCCACCCTCGTGGGCCCCTCGTGGCTCCCCTGACGTATTTCTTCCTCCTATATATGTACCAATATACCCTAAAACCTTCGGGGAACAGAATAGATCGGAGTTCCGCCGCCGCAAGCCTCTGTAGCCACCAAAAACCAATCGGGACCCTGTTCCGGCACCCTGCCGGAGGGGGGAACCCTCACCGGTGGCCATCTTCATCATCCCAGCGCTCTCCATGACGAGGAGGGAGTAGTTCACCCTCGGGGCTGAGGGTATGTACCAGTAGCTATGTGTTTGATCTATCTCTCTCGTGTTCTTGAGGTGATACCATCTTGATGTATCGCGAGCTTTGCTATTATAGTTGGATCTTATGATGTTTCTCCCCCTCTACTCTCTTGTAATGGATTGAGTTTTCCCTTTGAAGTTATCTTATCGGATTGAGTCTTTAAGGCTTTGAGAACACTTGATGTATGTCTTGCCGTGCTTATCTGTGGTGACAATGGGATATCACGTGATCCACTTGATGTATGTTTTGGTGATCAACTTGCGGGTTCCGCCCATGAACCTATGCATAGGGGTTGGCACACGTTTTCGTCTTGACTCTCCGGTAGAAACTTTGGGACACTCTTTGAGGTTCTATGTGTTGGTTGAATAGATGAATTTGAGATTGTGTGATGCATATCGTATAATCATACCCACGGATACTTGAGGTGACATTGGAGTATCTAGGTGACATTAGGGTTTTGGTTGATGTGTGTCTTAAGGTGTTATTTTACTACGAACTCTAGGGCTGTTTGTGACACTTATAGTAATAGCCCAATGGATTGATCGGAAAGAATAACTTTGAGGTGGTTTCGTACCCTACCATAATCTCTTCGTTTGTTCTCCGCTATTAGTGACTTTGGAGTGACTCTTTGTTGCATGTTGAGGGATAGTTATATGATCCAATTATGTTATTATTGTTGAGAGAACTTGCACTAGTGAAAGTATGAACCCTAGGCCTTGTTTCCTAGCATTGCAATATCGTTTGTGCTCACTTTTATCATTAGTTACCTCGCTGTTTTTATATTTTCAGATTACAAAAACCTATATCTACTATCCATATTGCACTTGTATCACCATCTCTTCGCCGAACTAGTGCACCTATACAATTTACCATTGTATTGGGTGTGTTGGGGACACAAGAAACTCTTTGTTATTTGGTTGCAGGGTTGTTTGAGAGAGACCATCTTCATCCTACACCTCCCACGGATTGATAAACCTTAGGTCATCCACTTGAGGGAAATTTGCTACTGTCCTACAAACCTCTGCACTTGGAGGCCCAACAACGTCTACAAGAAGAAGGTTGTGTAGTAGACATCAAGCGTTTTTTGGCGCCATTGCCGGGGAGGCTAGGTAAGCGGCACTCACACCCCGTCAACTAAGCTCTTTTCTGGCGCCGTTGCCGGGGAGGTGAGTGCTTGAAGGTATATCTTTAGATCTTGCAATCGAATCTTTTTGTTTCTTGTTTTATCACTAGTTTAGTCTATAAAAGAAAATTACAAAAAAAATGGAATTGAGTTTGCCTCATACGCTTCATCTTTTTAATATCTTTCGTGAGTATGACGGAAAGGAAAATTATGCTCAAGTGCTAGAAGAAGAATGCATTAGAATGTTTAGCACTAAATCTTTGTATGATGAGCATGATTGCAATGTTGTTAGTATGAATTCTTTGAATACCCATGATGCTAATGATATGCAAAGCCACAAGCTTGGGGATGCTATGTTTGATGAAGATGATATGTTTTGTCCCCCAAGCTTTGATGAGCAAATTTACTATGATGAAAATATGCCTCCTATCTATGATGATTATTGTGATGACACGTATGATATAAAGAATAAAGATAACAATGAAACTTGTCATCATGATTTTGATTTTCAATTGAATTATGCTTCACATGATAGTTATTTTGTTGAGTTTGCTCCCACTATTCTGAATGAGAAGAATTTTGCTTATGTGGAGAGTAATAAAATTTCTATGCTTGTAGATCATCAAAAGAATGCTTTAGGTGCTGGTTATATTGTTGAATTAATTCATGATGCTACTAAAAATTATTATGAGGGAGGAATGTATGCTTGTAGGAATTGCAATAATGTCAAGTTTCCTCTCTATGTGCTTAAAGTTTTGAAGTTATACTTGTTTTGCCTTCCCATGCTAGTTGATTATTGTTCCCATAAGTTGTTTTCTCACAAAATCCCTATGCATAGGAAGTGTGTTAGACTTAAATGTGCTAGTCATATTCTTCATGATGCTCTCTTTATGTTCCAATTCTTATCTTTTATGCGAGCATCATTGAAATCATCATGCCTAGCTAGGGGCGTTAAACGTTAACGCTTGTTGGGAGGCAACCCAATTTTATTTTAGTTTCTTGCTTTTTGGTTCTGTTTAGGAATAAATAATCCATCTAGATTCTGTTTAGATGTGGTTTTGCGTTTTAATTAGTGTTTGTGCCAAGTAGAACCTTTGGGAAGACTTGGGTGAAGTCTTTATGATCATGCTGTAAAAAACAGAAACTTTAGCGCTCACAAGATTAGCTAAAACTTTTTACTGGAGAGTGATATTTAGTTGATTCTTTTTGCAGATGATTACTAGACAAATTCCTCAGGTCCACCAATTTATTTTATAATTTTTTGAGTTCCAGAAGTTTGCGTTAGTTACAGATTACTACAGACTGTTCTGTTTTTGACAGATTCTGTTTTTCGTGTGTTGTTTGCTTATTTTGATGACTCTATGGCTAGTAAAATAGTTTATAAACCATAGAGAAGTTGGAATACAGTAGGTTTAACACCAATATAAATAAAGAATGAGTTCATTACAGTACCTTGAAGTGGTGTTTTATTTTCTTTCGCTAACGGAGCTCACGAGATTTTCTGTTAAGTTTTGTGTTGTGAAGTTTTTAAGTTTTGGGTAAAGATTCGATGGACTATGGAATAAGGAGTGGCAAGAGCCTAAGCTTGGGGATTCCAAAGCACCCCAAGTTAATATTCAAGGATAACCAAGCGTCTAAGCTTGGGGATGCCCCGGAAGGCATCCCCTCTTTCGTCTTCGTTCATCGGTAACTTTACTTGGAGCTATATTTTTATTCATCACATGATATGTGTTTTGCTTGGAGCGTCATTTTATTTTATTTTATTTTGTTTTGCTTGCTGTTTGAATAAAATACCAAGAATGTTGCTATTGCTTTCTTCATGACTTATACATGTTCCTATGACTATGAGATTATGCAACTCCCGTTTACCGGAGGAACACTTTGTGTGCTACCAAACGTCACAACATAACTAGGTGATTATAAAGGTGCTCTACACGTGTCTCCGAAGGTACTTATTGGGTTGGCGTATTTCGATATTAGGATTTGTCACTCCGATTGTCGGAGAGGTATCTCTGGGGCCACTCGGTAATGCACACCACTATAAGCCTTGCAAGCATTGTAACTAATGAGTTAGTTGCGAGATGATGTATTACGGAACGAGTAAAGAGACTTGCCGGTAACAAGATTGAACTAGGTATTGAGATACCGACGGTCGAATCTCGGGCAAGTAACATACCAATGACACAGGGAACAACGTATGTTGTTGTGCGGTTTGACCGATAAAGATCTTCGTAGAATATGTAGGAGCCAATATGAGCATCCAGGTTCCCCTATTGGTTATTGACCGGAGACGTGTCTCGGTCATGTCTACATTGTTCTCGAGCCCGTAGGGTCCGCACGCTTAAAGTTTCGGTGACGATTGTATTATGAGTTTTTGTGTTTTATGTACCAAGGGTTGTTCGGAGTCCCGGATGTGATCACGGACATGACGAGGAGTCTCGAAATGGTCAAGACGTAAAGATCGATATATTGGACGACTATGTTCGGACTCCGGAATGGTTTCGGGGAGTTTCGGACATATACCGGAGTACCGGGGGGTTACCGGAACCCCCCGGGGAGTTTAATGGGCCAAGATGGGCCTTAGTGGAGAAGAGGAGGGGCGGCAAGGGCTGGCCGCGCGCCCCCTCCCCCTCTAGTCCGAATTGGACAAGGAGGGGGCGGCGCCCCCTTTCCTTCCCCCTCTCTCCTTCCCTTCCTTTCCCCCTCCTACTCCAACTAGGAAAAGAGGGAGTCCTACTCCCGGTGGGAGTAGGACTCCTCCCTGGCGCGCCCTCCCCTCGTCGGCCGCCTCCTCCCCCTGGTCCTTTATATACGGGGGAAGGGGGGCACCTCTAGACACAACAATTGATCTCTTGATCTCTTAGCCGTGTGCGGTGCCCCCCTCCACCATATTCCACCTCGATCATATCGTAGCGGTGCTTAGGCGAAGCCCTGCGTCGGTAGCATCATCATCACCATCACCACGCCGTCGTGCTGACAGAACTCTCCCGTGAAGCTCTGCTGGATCGGAGTTCGCAGGACGTCATCGAGCTGAACGTGTGCTGAACTCGGAGGTGACGTGCGTTCGGTACTTGGATCGGTCGGATCGAGAAGACGTACGACTACATCAACCGCGTTGTGCTAACGCTTCCGCTTTCGGTCTACGAGGGTATGTGGACAACACTCTCCCCTCTCGTTGCTATGCATCACCATGATCCTGTGTGTGCGTAGGTTTTTTTTTTGAAATTACTACGTTCCCCAACAACTACCTCCTCGGCAAGGTGTTTTGGTGTGGATGCGAATTCATCGCATTCACAACCCACATCATCTTCACAAACTTCGACTGCATCTTCCCCACCCACGATGGTATGCACAGCCTCCCCTACTACATCGGCCAGGACGGCATGGAGAGGGAGCAGTGAAGAGAAGGCGCAGTGAAGATGGTGGTGAAGTCCCGGTCGCGATCGTGAGCTTGTCTTGCCCTAGGGTGTTAGGGCTTTTTATCTTTTATATATTTCTATCTTAATTATGTCGTTGGTTGTACCGTGAACTTTTAATCTCTGTCGTGTTATCCCCTAAGAACTTTGTTATGCTTGCTACCCTTATTTGATATGTTGTTGGTTATCAGTGTTTTTGCTTGCTATTTCTATCTTATTTGACGTGAGATAAATCGCTAGATGGATATGGTGCTGTACATGAGCCCTTCTGCAAAATCAATCAATGATTGAGTATTCCTCGATGAAAACCAGCAAGTTTTCGCCCATTTAGAGTAGGGTCAAGTTTTCGCATGCGCGGATAATGGAGTAGTTGAAGTGTCAAAAAGGAAACTAAAGCTAGAAAAATGAGCCATGTTGATGTTGAAAAGAAGAAGAAGAAAAGATAATTTTTTGAATTGTTGATGGCCCTATTCCGTATATTGTATGAACAAAAACAAGCTAATTTTTGAATAGTTTTTATGTTATGGATGTATGCTTGCTACGTGAGATATCGGTCGATGGATATGGTGCCGTAGCCGAGCCGTAGACAAGCTCTCTAGATGGATATGGAGCCATAGCCGAGCCTTGACATGCTCTCTAGATGGGTATGCTGGCTAATGGTGCCACCGGACTTTATTTTAGACGTGGTTTCAGATGGATATCACGATCTACATAATTAAGTCTGACATGTTCTTAATAGAAAAACAAAAACAAAAAATCGTGTATACAATATTTTTCTTGCAACAAAAACTTGTTTATAATACCCGCATGTCAAAAAATGAAAGTGTTGTGCCGTAGGCTATATACAGAAGGAAATTGCCATGATATGTACAAATAAGTTTGACATGTACAAGTCCAACAATTAATCGATTTACCATCATGCACTATTTTTGTTCGGCATGGCAATAAATGGATTTACCATGGTAATAATCAAGGGAAAAACAGAGCCAGCGTGTGGGCCTTCGACACTCAATGCAATGAGACGGCCCAACCAGAGTTTAGTTTCAATTTGGGCCCTAGAACTATGGTTTTTTCCTTCTGCGGTCAGTGTTGTCTGACGAAACTCAAGAAACTGGAAGTGTACAAAACTGACGGGTACCCGAAACTGACATGATCCACAAATTAAGCAACACAGAGCATAGAGCACATGATCCACAAATTAAGCAACACAAAGCATAGAGCACATGATCCACAAATTTAAGCAAATTGTAGAGAACATGATCCACAAATTTAACCAAATCCTAGAGAACATGACACCACACTAATAACATCTCTAACGAGTGATGACCAGCAAGTAAGCAAATCCTAGAGCAACTACACAAAAATAAAAGGGATAAAATCCTAAGCTATCAGATTCGCCTGCTTGTTCAATTGAATCATCTACTTCAAGTTCTTGTTCATCTTCTTTATTTCCCCCTTCAGATCTGCATCCCCAACTGTCAGAGCAGCACTTTCAGTGACCAAATCCGTTGTTGCTGACGGCAGATTGAGCTCCCGGGTTGGGGCCCCATTGAATTGAATCCGCTTAACGTAGTCATCCAGCCATTCAAAATGTGTGCATTTCTTCATGATATGAAGCGAAAACATGAACTCTAAATCCCAGATCGAAAAAGAATTAAAAGCAAACAGAAAAAGAAATCAGAGAAAAATCATGAGATCTAACCTGCCCCTCTGGCTTGCTCTCGTATTTCACGAACTCGCGCCCATAGTTGCCATTCTTGACCTCCTTCGAAGTCAACCGTATCAGTGGCGCGCTACGTGGGCAGTCAGGACATCGCTCCATGGGAAGTGGACCATACTGGGTCCACGAGGGGCGGGAGGCTGAAGTGGAGCTCGACATATCGCCCAAAGTCGTCGGAGAAGAAGAAGCAGAGGAGTGGCTCCTCTCGCCGCCGGAGAAGAAGAAGCAGAGGAGGAGTGGCTTCTCTCGTCGCTGCAGAATAAGCACCAGAATAAAGGGGGTACCCGAAGAAAGGGGAGGCACAACCAACAAGTCTCGCGGATCGCCTCTCGCGGATCGCCCCATGATCCAATGATGCGGAGCTGTCCATGTGATCCAACGGCGCGGAGCATGCTCGCAGCCTGCCCTCAAAATTACTTCTAGAAGACCACATCTGAGGGCTGTCGCTTGGCGCTAGGATATGATCGGACGGCTGACGTTTGGAGCTAGGGTTAGGTGAAACCCCGCGGGGTTTAGAGGGGTTTTGAGCTGGTCAACGGGGTTTCAAAGGCTTTGACTGAGCATAAATAATTTTAAAAAAATCAAAAAATATGAAACCTTCGCCGTTCGTTGTTTTATAGGACACACTAACGAGGAAAAATACTAAACTTGGTATACGTACATTTAGAGAAAAAAAACCTAGCTAGCACGATCGAGGTAAAATGAGCACCATTAATTAAAAAATCAAAAATATATAAAACCTGCGCACAATGTTGTCTTGTGTGACATGTTACCAACCAAAAATCATAAACTTTGTCCATGGACATTTTCATGAAAAAACATTCACACATATGAGCTATCATGTACAACGTTTCATAGAGACCAAGGAGAGGAGGTAGGGTTTCCCTTCGGTTTTTGAAAATTAAAAAAAATCACCAAAGCTTGATTTCAAAGTGAATAAGAAGGATCTGAACTTAGTTTTCCATTTTCATATGGTAAACGTGTTTTTAATGGTTTTTATATTAAAGTATATTTTTTTGAAAAAAATTGTAAAAATAGAAAGATTAATTCAATAAATAGTGATTCTTCGAATCTACACTATATAGATTGATTTGGTATTAATAAAAAATATTTGGCTCAGTTGGAGTAGGTCCAAAAAAAACTTAATTACAAATGGGGTTGTTTACCCTAGCTCGGGAGCTCATTTGGAGCACATTTCTCATGACTACAAGTTTTGTAGAAGCAAAAGAGATCGGATTGATCAACTAACGTTTATAATAGTTCAGCAAACTGTGCAACTCACACCACAGGGGAATGGACTGAAGTGTTGGTTCAAATTCAAAGTTTGCCTAAAATTCAAAGTTTGCCCTCAGTAGTTCAAATTCAAAGTTTACATATAGAATTATTACACCTTACAAGTTTTCACAGTACTTCAAATTGACGACAGAATCCTTATTACAAATCTTTAAAGTTCAAAGTTTATGACTTGCATTCAAGTTCAAATTCAAATCTTTACCTTGCTCCTTGTGTTCTGGGATGGGTTAACCGTCTTGCTTCTGGTTTCCCTGGCTGGGATATTTTGTGCTTTTGAAAGCTTTGTCTTGTTGCTTCTGATCTTCACTTCTGGTGGTGGCGGTTTTGTTGAGCTTTGACTGATCGAGCAAGTGATGACCAGTTGACGGTCATCTGTGGGCTCACTAATCTTTAAAGGAACTTCAGACAAAATAACTTCCTCCTCTCTTATAGCTTTAAAACCTTCGTAAGCCATGGTTTCAAATTCCGCATCAGATGATGGTTCAACCGAAGTTTCTTCCTCTCTAGGTCTTTTCTGTCTTGTGCCTCTAATTATCCTAGAGCTGGGTCAAACAGAAATAAGCTTAGCCATCGATAAAAAAGAGAACAAATGCAAAAAAATGGAAAGGTTGCACACATACCAAGCTGCTACTTCAGTTGCTTCATTCTCTAAACTTGCTGCATTCTCCTCTGCTGCTGCATTATCCTCTAAACTTGCTGCACTCTCCTCTGCATTTGCTGTTGCCCATTGTTCCTCTTCTCCAAATGATGCATCAACTGGATTGGTACAACGCCTAGCAATATGCCCTAAGATACCACATCTTTTGCACTTACGCTGTTTTTTTACACGACCCTCTTCGCCAGCTCTTATCCTGTTTTTCCTTGGTCTTCCTGGTGGTCTAGTCAGTACAGGAGAATGGAGTTTGAACCCTGGGTCTACTATGTTCCATTGGTCTTTTCCCAAGAGTGCAGGCACATTTTCAGCATAAGCAGCCCTAAATTTGGCAACAGAGAAATATTCAGAGCAATACTAATCAACTTCACCATCTTCACCTCCAATAATAGTCATGAGATGTAGGGCATGTATGCACGGCTTCCCGCGGACCTGCCATTGCCTACAGCTGCATTCATTGGTTGCAAGGTTCACTGGATATCTCCATTCCCTATTTTTATTGTTAGTGTATGTCACCTCAGCCTCGTTTTTCGACGGTCGAATGCATTTCATTCTTAGTCCTCTTGCCTTGGCATGCAATGCCTTAATCAGAGATGGGAGCATAAGATGGCCAACATATTGTGTTTCTGCGATTCTTTTACGAAGAGCCATCTTTAACATGATCATCTGCCTGATCTTATCAAATGCTTGCCACAACAAAAGCCCTTTCACTGACTTGAACTTTGCATTGAAACACTCAGCGAGGTTATTGGTCACATAGTCTACTTTGCAGATTTCATTGAATTTGCTTCTTGACCACAGCTTTCCATGATGTTCATCCATGTACTCCTTCACCAAAGGATTATGAGCATACAACACTCTCAAATGGTGCTCATGCTTCCTCAAGCTGCATGTGTATGATGCTGGCCATAGATTCTCATCATAAACTTTGCCTTTGAATTTCTTTTTAAAATTCTGCGCTAGGTGTCGCATACATTCCCTATGTTCCACTCCAGGGAATACAATTTCTACTGCAGTTTCTAAACCCTTGCAAGCATCTGTGTGTATAACTAAACCTGAGGGTGTACCTATAATGTTGCGCAACTGCTGCAGAAACCAGACCCAACTCTCCTCACTCTCTACCTCCAACACACCAAATGCAACTGGGAATAGCCAGTTGTGTCCATCAACTGCAGAAGCTGCTGCTAGCTGGCCTCTCCATCTTCCATTCAAAGCAGTCGCATCGACAGCCAAATAGGGCCTACAACCATTCAGAAACCCCTGCCAGCAAGCCTTGAAACAAACAAAAGCCCTCCTGAAGCACTCCTTCTCCATTGCCTTCCCTTTTAATTTGTACTTAACTGTATGCTTGTCAATCTCTACAACACTCCCTGGACTAGCCGTCTCCACTTCAGCTTTGAAGGTGTAAAGCAACTGAAAACTCTCATTCCATGGACCATTAATCCTATCAAGAGCCCTTTCCTTAGCATAGAAAATCTTCATGTATTGTACATTAATCTTGTACTTCTCAAATAGCTTCCCATGGAGTGTTGTTGGACCAATTGTTGGTGTTTCCCTCACCCAATCCAAGATTGCATCTGCCACCCACCTAGTCTTTGCAAGCTTAGATTTGTCCTTTCCCCCTCCCCCTCCAGGTGGGCAAGTGTGCCCGTGTGGGTTGCTTTTTATCTGAAACAAAATGAAAAATGATGTCAAATACAATTAAGAAACAGTACACATGATCTGAATATAGAATGGATAAATAATCTGATAACAATATTCAGTTGTAATACCTTACTCAATTTGCTCTTTCGCATACTAGATGCATGCAACCTCCACCTACACCTATCATAAGGGCAATGAACAGTGAATCTTCCTGGCTCACTCCTATCAACCTCATAATAGTTTTCAGTGAGAATGCAATATGTAGTCACTGCATTACGACAGTCCACCATCGATTCGAATACGGTTCCTGGAGTAAGGTCAGGATTCTCCCTGTTCCACTCAATTGTTGGCATGTCCTCACCATCATATTATTGTAAAACTAAGCAGTCGATGTTCTCCTCCCTCTCTTTATTATCAGTGTCATCAAATCTAGCACGGCTGCTAGGATCCTCTGCATATTCATCTACCACTGCATGTTGACTGACTCTATCTACCAGTTCAGGGAATAGAATCTCATCATCATCATCATCATGTCGAGGCACTTCCTCGTCAGGCTCTGCATCTACTTCTACATCAGGTGCAGAAGGGAGAGGAGAAGTGGCAGAATTAGCGACAGCCGACATGTTGTGGCTTTCAGAACCACTAGGTTTACTTGGTCTCGACCTACAAGGAGTGCGAGGACGCTCGCTATTAGCAGAGACAGGTGATGTCTGAACACCCTTTAGGATACGTTGTTTGCGTGCCTGAAGCACATCGATATGGATTTTACCGAAACGGTTGTCAGCATTCAAACTAAATAGCAATCCCAGATGCTCGTCACAAGTTAATGGGACAAATCTCTGCTCGGTACTGTCGAAATATCTCAGTTCAACAACATCGGCAGGGCTCCACGGATACTCACAACAGAGTGCCTTGCGGAAATCTCTGAACGAAACGCTGGTTTCTACCACTTTAGGATAGAAAAATCCAGAAATCACACACGGTTTAGTTCCACACAGCTCGCTAGTTTCCATTCTAACCGCCAGCCGAAAAGCAAGTGCAGGATCAACCCTATTCGATTGAAATAAGATAAAGGGCGCAGTTAGGCCGAAAATTTTCAGATAACTTGCGCTGATTCACGCCAACGGTGGTCAAATACAGCCTAATTTACGGATCTCCTAATTAATTTGAGAGGAAAAGATGCTTACCCAGGTGGAATCCATGAATTATCAGCCTCTGATTCGACCCAATCATCTCCATGGTCGATGGGCCGGACGGGGTGCCCCCCGACATCGCTTCCTAATCCTAGATGGGGAGAGAGGGTAGATGCGCCGGAGGCGGCACGACTGCGGCGGAGGCGGCACGACGGCAGCAGAGGCGGCACGACGGCGGCGGAGGGGGCAGCGCGGAAGCGACTGGATCTGATTCAGGTTATCAGTTTCGCGGCCCCACTGGTTACCACGTAACGGTCAAAATGTGGACTCCACCCTACGTGGCCCCACTAGTCAGAGTTAACGGTCAAGCCATTGACCCGACGGCAACGTCCGCTGTGACCAGTTCTGAGGGTTTCGGACAAGGGAGTGGAAAAAAGTGAGCAAAAATTAAGAGCGTGGGGATGAATGAGTAGAACTAACGAACCAGAGGCACAGAAATAAAAATCCCATCTCTTTTTGTCATATATATATATATATATATATATATATTGTGATGAAACACTATTGAATTGATTCCTGAACATGCTGAGTTGTGTCACTGGGAGATGTTAAACGCCTCATCATCTATCCTAGGTACTTTTGTACATGAAGTTTTTTGTGTTCTTGCAAAAACTTATAACTGTGAAAGTTCAAGAAACCAAACCTGTTCGGAGTTCAGCGGAACATCTCTGCCTCCTATACAGATGTTGGATGTTCAAAAGTTACCAAATTAAAAAAAAATACTGAAATAACTCGGCAAGTTCACAGCAGAAACACGTGGAGTCCAAAACATGATATTTTCATAAGCGTGAAGCAGGGAGTTCGAAATGTTCATTTTTGTGGAAAACGAATCCAGGAGAATTTTATAGTGTGTTCGTTGCTGCTGCTATTGCCTGCTTCCACAACATGTTTGCATTGGAAAAATTATGCATTGTCTAGAGAGGCATTGGAAAATTGGTGCATTGTCCATAGGGGACTTGGGGCGTGCACCCAGACCTCCATATACTCATTCATTTCGGCAATCTTACAGCGTCACACTATTCCCGCATACTTTTTCGCAGAACGATGAAATGCACAAACAAAAATATCGGATTGTGCCAGTGCGACTTTCCTACCATGAGAAAATTGAGTGCCCCGACAAATTTGAGAGTTTAAATTTTCGACTGTTGTTGAACTAGCACCAGTTGTTGAGTGGATCCTTATCCAAACAACGGTCATGTCCGCCGGGGCATTTATGTCTTATCATGTCAGGTTGCCCCTGACTATAAATACCCCCCTCCACCACTAGTTGGTTGGCTGCTCCAAGAGAGAGATTGACACTTGTCATTTGAGGGCAACCCGTCCTCTGACGACTTTGTGAAAAACCCAAGTGAGGAAAAACCCAACTAGAGCCAAAGTCACTGAACATCACCGAGGAGATTGATCTGGCGCGTTACCTTTGAAGACTGACATTCTTTCAGACGGTTAGGCGTCAAGTTCTGAACGCCCAAAAGTAAATTGTGGCGTGCCGGTGAACAAGTTTGTGAAGGCTTTTGAAAGTCTGCCTTGAAGACTTACCATGAGTGATTGGGCGAGGTCTACGGTGACCTTAGCTAAGACTAAGTGTCTTCTCGGTTGAATCTCAAGCTGCTCCAACCAGACGTACCCGTTGATGCAGGAGCTGAAACTGGTCTACCAAATCAACGTGTCATCACCAAGCTAACCTGGTTCCAAAATTCCTCAACCCTTTACTTTCAATACTTCCGCTGGTGAAGAATTTGTGATATGCACTTTGAAGAATTTGAACTGAAGTCTTTCATCATGATGCCTTCATTTCTTCATATCATCTTGTTTATGCCTGAATGTTTGTATGACTGCATGTTCATCAACTGCTTCTATCTTGTATGCATGTTTTACTTCTCTGTGATGATTTATCTTCTCTTCGTTTCTACTTCGTCACTCTGATTCTCGTCCAATTCATCAGAGTTTGATGAATTTCTAAAAATCTCCCGTTCACCCCCCCCCCCCCGAGATAATCTGATCTTCATTTGTTCATGCAAAATGTGCAATGTATACTTTGTTTTTGTTTATCAGTGTGTTTAGCATTTTTAAAAGGAAAATGACTATGTTATAAGAAAAATGGGCATGCTTAGCAGGGAATCTAGCTCATGTAAAAGAAAAGTAGATTACAATATCTTTTGGGACTTAGCATGGTTGTTCGCTCAATAAATATAAATATACTTTTAATTTGGTTAACCTTTTGGTTTTTGGTATATATAAAAACAAAATTCAGAAAGGTAATGAAATTCCATACCATACACAAAACTAGAAACCATAAAAACCGTAAAAATGATTCGGTATGGTTTTTCGATTCGGTTCTAAAATGCACAGAGTGATTTCTATATGGTTCCTAAAACCGAAAAACCCCACACCGAGCCTAGAATTATTGGGCTGGGCCATAATTGATCTCTCTGTGCGAAAGCACGACTATTTTAACACAACATGTGTCAAATAGGGATTGCGTCCCTTTTTTGTAGCAGAAGGAATTGCTTAGGGGCTCCCTACCTAAAAAAACCCATAGGGGTTCCCTTTTTCTTAACATAGGGGGCTCCCAGAGTACGGAACCTATTCGACGCACTCTGCATCAAATTGCCGGCGCGTCGCACAGAGGGGATCGAACGATCGACCCGACACGGGCTGGCCCATTTAGTAGCGAGACGGGCATCTCCCATATCACTGTTTTGGGAACGTTCTCCAAGGTTCCCCAGCCGGTTTTTTCGGTTTTGGAAATCTTCTAGAAGGTTCCTGAACCATTTTTTCTGTTTCTTTTTTCCTTTTCCATTACGTTTATATTTTTTCTTTATTTTTTATTTTTTTCTGTTTCTCTTCTTCTATTCTTTGAATTTTTTTCTTTTCTTTTTCTCTCTTTCATCAAATGTTCAGGAATTTTAAAAATTTTCATTTTTAATTTCTTTTTCATTTCTCCAGAAATGATCCTGATTTTAAATCTAGTTCAGAAATTCCAAAAAAGTTTAGAATTTCAAATATTGTTAGATTCTTTTACAAAAAGGTTCAAAATTCATTTTTTCAAATTTAATAAATGTTTTGCATTTTTTGTTAAAAAGTTCAGAAAATGTTCGAAATTTCAGAAAATGTTCCTACTTTCAAATTTTGTTCACAGATTTCATTAATTGTTCATGCTTTTATTAATTTGTTCGCAAATTTAAAAAATGTTCGTGGAATTTGAAAAAAAGTTCGTACTTTTTAGTTGTAATCATAAATTCAAAAAATGTTCTGGAATTTCCAAAAATGTTCCACCATTTCCAAATTTGTTCACATACTATGAAAATGTTCGTGTTCATTTTGCTCACAGATTGAAAGAATTTTGTTCATTTTGTTCTTTGTAATTTTAAAAAATATTTGCATTTTTAAAAAAATTGTATATAAGTCCGAAAAATGTTTATGTTTTGAAAAAAATCTCACAAATTTAAAAATGATTGATAGTTTTAAAAAATGTTCCAGCTTTTCCAAGTTTTTTCACATATTTAAAAAATATTCATGTTTTTAAGGTTTGATCCTAAATCCGAAATGTACAGGGAATTTTCGGAAAATGTTTCCATTTTCAAATGATGTTCCTTTTTTAAGAAAATGTTTCTGTTTTTTAAATATTGTCTGTAATGTAAAAAATTGTTCTCGTTTTCAATTTTGTTCCTTTTTTCAAGAAATGGTTGAGAAATTCAAAAAATGTTCACGTTTTTTCATGAAATGTTTGTGTTTTGAAAAAATTGTTCACAATTTTGAAAAGGTTCGCTTTTGAAAAATATTTACATATATCAAAAAATAATTTTTGAAATTTCGAAAAAGATTTAAGTCTGTTGCGAGTTATAGTTCATAAGCACTGGGTTGCTATTTTTAGTTACAATGCCTAGCGATTTTGGTTCACTCGCAGCAGGCCTCGATTATCAATGTTTAGATTTCACCACTATCATTTCCTTCTTTAAGAGCTGCACTGCATCTATAGCACAGAAGGTTGATGGAAGGAGCGGCTAGCACAACTCGCTACTATCTGCCATGTCTAGGTTTGAATCACAGAACTAGCCCTGCATTTTTTTGGCGTTTTTTCCACCACGCGAAGTGCCACCGCGTGCCACTCTGGGCCGGCCCAGGTGAGGCGCGCCATGTGCGAAACCTCGACACTCTGACGCAGCGAAATCACTAATTAAGGAATACTCATTGCAAAGAACACTCCACCATCCCAGGTCGCGACAAGTGACGCACATGCAGCGCGTCACTTGTCGCAACCTGGGAGTTTTCTCTTTTTTCGTAGATCCGAAAAAAAGAAAAAAATCCTTTAGCTGGATAAGGGGCGGATGTAGGCAAGTGGATCAAGGCAGTGGATTGTGAATCCACCATGCGCGGGTTCAATTCCCGTCGTTCGCCCGTTTATTCAAAACGTTTTATCTCTTAAATCATGCGTCCAAATCTCGAACCGTTTTCATCATTGGATTCCTCGCGTCGAGATCTTCAAAACGAGATCCCATATTGATAGGTTTTGACGAAATTTTTTTCACGAAAAAACCGAACAAAAAGCGAACCGGGAGCACGGTTTTTTTTCCTTTTCGAAAGAGGCACGCCCGTGACTCTCGCGGAAGCACAACCGTGCCTCTCGTGAAAGCAAAACCGTGACTCTCGTGAACGAAAAAAAACGGAAAACGCGTATTTTTTCCCTTTCCAAGAGGCACGGCCGTGACTCTCGCGAAAGCACAACCATGCCTCTCGCGGAAGCAAAACCGTGACTCTCGCGAAAGAAAAAAAAACAGAAAACATGTTTTGTTTTTCCCTTTCCGAGAGGCACGGCCGTGACTCTCACGAAAGTACAACCGTGCCTCTCGCGGAAGCAAATCGTGACTCTCGCGAAAGAAAGAAAAAACAGAAAACCCGTTTTTTCCGTTTTTGAAAGGCACCGTGACTCTCGCTAAAGCACAACCGTGCCTCTCGCGGAAGAAAAACCGTGACTTTCGCGAAAGAAAAAACAACAACGCATTTTTCGCTAAAAAAAAAATTTGAATTTTTTTACCGAAAAGCTAAGGAAGACCGGGGGAAAACCAAAACATCGAAAAAACCGTTTAAAAGGCCGAAAACGCATGTGAAAAAATAAAAATAAAATAAAATCCGGAGGGGGCGTCCAGAGCGCGACACGTGGCGAATGTCTGAGAGCGCGCCAAGTGGCGCTGATCGTTGCGAGGCTCCCAAAGGAGCGCTTGTTAACTAGTTGCACTCGCAGAGAGGGTCACATAGGAAGTCCCCTCCCAGAGGGAGTCATTTACTATTAGAGTGGGCTGAACTTGTCCAGTAGGCCCAACTGGCGCCTCTAAATAAAAAATCGCGGGAATGGCCGG
Organism: Triticum aestivum; assembly: GCF_018294505.1. NCBI lineage: Eukaryota > Viridiplantae > Streptophyta > Magnoliopsida > Poales > Poaceae > Triticum > Triticum aestivum. Next base: position 463,777,281 of record NC_057814.1, on the reverse strand, counting down.
GCTGCTACCAATTTGCAAGAAATTTTCAAAAAGAAAAAGAAAAACCAATTTGCAAGAGACCACTTCCCATGGAGCCGTGGCTGCCGGTGCTCCGCCACCTGCTCGCCTCCTCCGCCCCCAACGCCGCCGCCTTCTCGTCCTCGAACAGCAGCCCCTGCTCTCCTCCTCCGGCGGCGGGCCTCCTCCGCTTCCTCCTCTCCCCGGTGCCCGCGCTCCCCGCCTCCGAACCCACGGCCGTCCTCTTCCAGACCCTCCCGCCCTTGCTTCAGTCCCAGGCGCTCTCCTTCCTGTCCTCCTCCGCCTCCCTCCTCGACCCGCTCCAGCTCCGCTCCCTCGCCTCTCGCGTCCTTTCCGCCCCGCCCGGCCGGTGTGATGAATTCTGGGTCCGCCGGGGCGCCCACCACCTGCTCGACGGATTGCCTGACAAAGACGTTCCTGATGTCCCCTGGGAGTTCAACGAGGAGTTCCACGAGCCGCCCCCGTGGCTTAAAGCAGAGGCGGCTCGGACACAGCCTGTCCTTCCGTGGCTGCCTCTCGATTGTCGGAGCATGGTGCCGGGTGGGGTCTGTGCCGACCAGGATGGTTTGGATGGAGTTCGGGGAGTTCGGTTGGAGTCTCTGGGGCTGGAGCAAGACGAGTATTCGTTCATGCAGGAGGGTGGGCGTGCTCCTTCTCCTCCGGCTCCTCCACTAGGAAATTCAGTCGTCCATAGGGCTCTAGCTCTGAAGAAGGAAATTGAGATGGCAGAGTCAGTTTTGGGTGCTCAGCAGGCAGCCAACAATTTGCATGATCTCTGCCTTGAATCCGGGAATGCTGAGGCGGTACTTAGCTTAGTACAGCCATGGGTAGCTGATGATGACACAGTGAGGGTTCTGCTGTCAAATTTGGTACTCGAGGAAGATGGGATGCATGGAAAAGGCCCGGCACTTGTGCTGTGTTCTCTTGCCCTACCAAAGTTACTTGACCTTCAAAGTGCAGCTTCATCTGGCCTTCTTTCTGCTGCATTAGATGTCTGCAAACGCCACCCAGCTGCTGCACTGGAGGCTGTCCTCTTCCCGCTAGTTCTTAGAAAACAAGGCCTGAATGCTCCTCAGTGCGATGTGCTCACACGGATTGTCAAGGATTGTATGCACCCTTTGCATGTCACCGCCTTCTGTCATAGGCTGCTTTCAGGGGAGGAGAGAGAGCGGAAACCGATCTGTATGCCTCAGCATCGGGAAAATATTGGCTGCGATTTGGTCTGGACAGAATCTCTCTTTGCACTATTCTACAACATTCTCAGTCAAGACATTTGCCTAACACCAAGCACCATCGAGAAGCTAGTGTCCATTATTGATGATATGGCAATAAAGTTCCCAAAGTCGCTTAAATTTGGCAACTTCTTTCTGTGCTTCGTCTCGAAGTGTTGGCATGAATGTAAGATCCACAGGGTTTTACTTGAGAGAGCTGCTGAGACAACCAGCACTTTCTTGACTAAAGCTATATTGGTCAAACTGCGGCCTGCTAATTGAAGTGATGTCTTGAGTGTTTAAAGATAAGCTCCTGGTGGGCTACTTGCCATTCAGATTAACCAAGTATGTAACTGCGTGGAAGGATTATTTTGTTTGATTTTAAAAATGGACAGCTTTTGTAGTTCGAGAAACCATTGCTTCATATATACAGCGTAGCAATCAATTTAATATGAAAATGTTATTAACAAAAGGTACATAATTTTCTTATGCATGGCTCAAGTGCAACAAAGTTTGACTTTAGTTTATGTTCAGAAGTATAGGATTTCTATTAAGGGTTGTCTTTGACTTTTGAAATGGACAGCTTGTGTAGTACCAGAAACAGTTGAACAACGATGCATATACGCAAAGTAGCAAGTAATTTACTATTAAAAAGGCATTTATAAAAATATAAAATTTCTGTTATATATGACTCAAATGCAGCAAGATAGGGAGATTGTCGTGAAATCCAGGATGTCCAGTGTAAGGAAATAAATAAGCCAGTTTAATCTTAACTGTAGTTAACAATTATCCAGTGGTCAATTTCAGTTGTACCTACCCAACACCATAGGTTTCATGTGATATGTATGCATTCGATGCCTTCATGTTAGTTTGTTAAATTGTTATGCTCATATGCATGTGTTTTTCTATCAGTGTAGGATTTATTATTAGATCTCTGTTAACCATGATTCTCTGTCATAGGCACACAGATATGCTCCTGGTGCCCAGCTCATGCGTTTCAGATTCAGTTAGCTCATGAGTAGGTTCTGCTTTTCTTTTTCCTCGAACCGAGTAGTTTCTGCTCTTGAACTAATGAGTCGAGGATGGGAGGTGTTTTCTAGTGCATACATGTTTCCTGTTACTGTTTCGTTGCTACACAACTATTCTGAGTCATATTTCACATGGCGTATCATTAGCGCAGTCAGCGTGACTGCCGGTTTAAAATGCAAATAACTTTACTAAGTTAGTAAGCTCTGGGATAAATTTTGTCTAAAGTGACTTTGTTATATTTCCATAGCATGAATGGAACGTTTTTATAGCCTGCAGCTATTCTTTAGCAGCTATCATTTAACACTTGAGTTACAGAAAAGCAAATATACAGGTAAATCGAGCAGTTATTCCTCTACGAAAAATAAGACTGACAACACAAATACACAATACATAGTTCTTAGGAGTTCCACTTGTCTTGCTCAGAGCCGGTACATAAAGTGGCTTTTGACTCGAGTCATTTGAATACCATCTTTGTAGTTTGGAACCTTGATACCTTGTCTGTGAACTTGGTAGCGGAATAGAAATTAAGGTAGTCTTGGAAACGGTATTGGCTAGGATATGTGAGATTTGGAGCTGGGAAGATTATAACATCGGCACCTGGGTTATAGAATGTTGCAATAGATAGGCGGCTCCCATTCTGATTGGGAACTACCTGATGGCAAATGCTCTTATATATTCCATTGCTTATCACTTCAATCTGATCTCCGAGGTTTACGAAAATTCTATTTCCTTTTGTTGGTGGTATTGAGATCCACCTACCATCTTTCATGAACTGCAAACCTGGGACCAAGTCATCTTGAAATAGAAGTATGATTCCCCCAGCATCAGTGTGTCCACGGAGTCCCATCACTACTTCTGGATGACTGCACCTGGGGTATTTTGCCACCTTTATGCCTATGGAAGGCTTAGTGAAAGCTTTCTTCAAGTAATCCTTGTCCAGCCCAAGATTTTCACTCATGACTTCTGCTAGCTGCTCGGCCAACTTGACTACTTCTTCAGCATATTCAGGAACTTTAGTACTGCACAGTTGATTAGTCTGTATTAGTACACTTACAAACTTCACAAACCTCTAATTTCCTGATTTATTGGGGATGTGAACTGTGGTTTATGGTGATACTACTATAATTTAGATTGCAAACTCACCGAAGCAGCTCGGGAATGTCATGAATGTTTGATTTTGGCTGATGATGATACATGAAGCTGCACTCCCAGTCAACATTTGAGGTGACTTTGTCAGGACCAATGGTTTTTGCTATCTCAGAACTGTAGAAGTTATTCTCCATGTTTTGCTCATAGTGTTTATTCACCAGTTCCTTGGTTCTGTCCATGAGGTCATCATTGATTCCATGATTCTCCAGCTGGCATAAAGTTATGGTGCAGAACAAATGACAACAGTGAGAAGGTAGAGTGTAAATGTATTTCATCAATATAATTATCTTATATTTCGTTACTTACCCAAAAGAATCCCCATTGTGCACAGGCATCATGGAGAAGCGAAAGTGTCTCTGATCTCTTCTCGCCATGTAGCTCATCCATCTTTATCACTGGAATTTCCATTTCCTGAAACACTGAGTATGGATGTCTAGCAAGATGTGCTAACCTTCTCAAGTTGATCTGCTACAGATACAGCAAACTAGGTATTTATAATGGCCGAGACACGAATGGTGGGAAATACTTTTTCCAGGATTTCAGAACATGATGTGGTTTGAAAATGAAAGAAAGCTTGCTTTCTCATGATGCACATGTAAAATCATGTCCAGGTACATTTCACTATTGCCATGTGATGTAGCCAGTATAACTGTATAACTTGTCTAGCATCCTTCAGAACTAATCAACATGGTGGTTGACTTATGAGCTACACATGGTGCCTATTCGTCCATCCCGTTTTACTTCCATATAAAAGTGAATGGTGGTGGTAGCCATCTTAGTTAGATTACAAATTACCTTCATTGGGTCAGCCCCGCCGCCCTGAATCGTGGTGATGATGTTACCGCGGCACAGATCAGGGAGGAGTAAAATCTCAGTTTGGAGATCTTTCAGGTCAGACTAATCATGACTGTTGGTCTGACTTTCTGATTCAATGCATGAAGGCCTGTATGCAGAGTCAACCACAGAATAACTTAAATTCATCCTCGATCAATTCGTTGCAGTTTCGTACGTCGATGTGAGCCTAGATTTTCTCAGGGATTTGCTAGATCGTGTTTGCAATTTTCTAAACTGCACTTGTCAGTTTTCTGTAGATTACTATTGAGCCACCTCTGGGAATACAAGATGATGTTTAATCCCCAGCCCCTAATGGCTAGCTGAATTCTGCCTCTCGCCTCACTAATACTCCCTCCATTCCATAATTATTGCCGTGGTTTTAGTTCCTTTATTTCTCGAAGCATCTGCTGTGTCTTTAAGACCGACGATCAATCACCTCAAATATAAGATGCATCTGATATCTGAACACCGTTACATTATTTTATTCCTGTTGAAGGGTTGAGGCTCATGTGCTTGACTAAAGCCAATAGATGCTCTGTTGGTGCATGCTTATTTGCTGAAGGGCTCTTAACTTGTTTTCATTTCAGCTAACCGGAATTCCATTTCTTGGAACTGAGTGTAAACTTAGTGTGGTCACCGATATCTAGTTGAAAGTTGAGCTACTGTTTTCCTTAATAAGACGCCTTTGGTTGTCTTTTCTTTAGAAAAATATAAATATAAACCACACTAATTTACACCGATTCCAAGGGCAAAACTTTTTTTCTTTTACTTTTTTGCTTGCCCCTCATGAGCTTTGCCCTTTAGGCCATAATGAGTTCGACTGGGCGCGTGTGTGGTCCTCCAACCTCCATTCCACCCTGATGGGTGATAGCTCAGTTATCTGATGAAAGAAGTCCACATAACCCTCTAGGGTTTTAGAAACCGGCCTCAAACACTAAAACTAGTTAATTAACCTCTAAAATCTCTAATACCAGGCAAATCACCCCCTAATCCCAATTAAGGGCTTATTTGGTTGCCTAGGTTCCTCAGGTCCCTTGCTTTTTCTGGGACAGAAACCCACATGGAAACTCAAAACCCTCTCTTTGGATGTTTTAATCCACGGGACGTGCCAGCAAGCGAGGGAGCGGAGTTTCGTGAGGAGGCGGAGGAGCATAGCGCAGGGGAAACGACACGGGGGAATGTTCCATTAGTGGGGAGGCGTGCGAGCTCTACTCGAGGAAATGAAGGGGTTCCCATGTGCTCTTGAAATTCTCATTTTGGGATTTAGCACCATAGGCTTTCTCTCCCTAGTCACCAAACAAAGCCTAAGTGATTTTTGCCAGTGGTTTTGCTTATGTGCCTCTGGACGATTGCCAGGTTGGCTTGGTGGAAGGCGCAAAGCGATATGAGGATGATTGCCATGTCGGCTTGGTGGAAGGCGTGAAACGATATGGGAACAACGTGTGAAATTTCACCCACTCCCTAGCTTTGAGGCCGTCTCTGTTGGAACTTGGTTGTGCGGTTGCTTGCCTGGGCTGGCCCATGGCCTCGTGGAAGTATATATATCCTCTTATATCACAGTATGTATAATGTTTTAAGAAAAGTATCGGTGTGTATATAACTTATTTACTAGTAAAAAGTGTTCTAAACAAATTAGTAGTAAAAATGGGGAGCTGCTATGTATGGGAGCCCCTATTTCACGCGTAGGTTGCTCAATAGCCACCAATCGCGCACCCCCCTCATCCCCTCTCGCGTTTCGGAACGGTCCATCTAGGGATTGGGTCCTGTTTTTCCTCATTTTTCTTCTTCCGTTTTACTCTTCTTTTCCATTTACTTTAGGACAGCTCACAAACTTCAATTTCAGGAAAAATATCAAAATTTCAGAAAAATTTCTTAATTTGAAATTTTTTTAGCAAACATGAAAAATGTACACGAATTAGAAAAATGTTCAGGAATTCAAAAATGTTCGCATATTTTAAAAATTGTTCTCAAATTAAAAAAAATGAATTTTAGAACTTGTTCACAAATTTTGAAAAAAATCATCGATTCAAAAAAATGTTCATGAATTCGCAAATCTTCATGCATATCAAACAGCGATAATCAAATCCAAAAATAATTCATGAAGTTTAAAAGTTGTTCCCAAATTTTCAGTAATGTTTGTTGATTCCAACAATGTCGGTAAAATTAAAAAAATACATGTAAGTGAATTAAAAAATGTTCATATTTCAAAAAATGTTCATAAATTTGTGAAACACTGTTCACGATTTAAAAACTAAAGTGAGTTCATTAAATACCCGTGGTTTTAGATAATGTTCGGGAGTTCAAAATATTGTTCACCATTTTAAAAAATGATCCTGAATTTAAAAAAATTCACAAATTTGGAACGTGTCCTCGAAATTAAAAAAGAAAAGAAAAGAAAGGGAAAAGTAAAATTAAAGTGGGAAAATAGGAAAAAGAAACTGAATAAAGAAACGAAAAAAACCCGGAAAGACAAACAAAAATTGAAAGAGGGAGCCTACGCTACTTAGGCTGGCCCAAATTCACGTATAGACTGACGGGGGTGTTCCCTTGGTCGACCTACGCGTTAAATGGAACCCCAGCTAGGCGAAACCTATTTGGCGCTGCAAGCGCCTGTTATAGTTGTTTGCTGCAAACCGGCGCGTGCAGCTGCGTTAGTTGGGCTCGGCCAATATACCGTGTCTTTAATCGGCAAAAAACAGCGCCAGTTTTACGAAATCACTAATTGAATAGTACTCATTACAAAGATCACTCTGAACTTCCTAGATTGTGACAAGTCACGCGCTGCATGTGCGCTACTTGTCATAATCCGGGAGTTCCCCCTTTTTCGTAGATCTGTTTATTCAAAATGTTTTTTTATCTCTTAAGCCGTGCGTCCAAATCTTGAACCGTTTTCACCGTTGGATTCCTCGCGTCGAGATCTTCAAAACTATTGATAGGTTTTGTTGAACTTTTTTTTATGAAAAAACTGGACGAAAAAACTAAACCGGGAGCACAGGTTTTTCCCTTTCCGAAAGAGGCACGCCCATGCGTCTCGCGAAATCACAATCGTGCCTTTCACGGAAGCAAAACCGTACCTCTCACGAAAGTAAAAGAAAACAAAAAACGTGTTTTTTTTTTCATTTCTGAGAGGCACGACCGTGACTCTCGCGAAAGCACAACCGCGCCTCTCGCGGAAGCAAAAACCGCGCCTCTCGTGGAAAGGAAAAAGCGCGTTTTTTTTTCGTTTCCGGAAGGCACGGCCGTGACTTTGGCAAAAGCAAAACCGTAACTCTCGTGAAAAAAAACATGTTTTTTCGCTCAAAACAATTTTGAATTGTTTTTTATCCAAAAGCTAAGGAAGATAGGTGGAAAACTGAAACGTCAAAAAAAAACGTTTAAAAAGGCGAAATTCAGAGGGAGGGTCCAGAGCGCGATACGTGGCGGGCGGCTGACAGCATGCCAAGTGGCACTTATCATTGTGAGGCTCCCGAAGGAGTGCTCGTCAACTAGTTGCTCCCCCAGTTTTATGTATCGAACCCGCGACTTCCGTCCCAGAGGCAGGCTCGCCTGACAACCACGCCGCAAAGCGGGTTCTGCTAACTAGCAACTGTATAATTTTTTTATTCCTTCGTTTTCCTTTTTTCTTTTTTCTCTTTTTCGTTTTTTCACATTTTTTTTCATTTTTCCTTTTTTCTGTTTTCTTCTTCTTCTTCAAATCGATGAACTTTTCTGGAAATTCGCTGAGCTTCTTTTCAAATTGATGAACTTTTTTCAAAATTAATGATCTTCTTTTAAAAAAGTCCATGAACTTTTTTCAATTTCGATGAACTTTTTTTACACTCTGATGAACTTTTTCCAAAATGATGACATATTTTACAATATGATGAACTTTTTTCAAATTCGATGAAGTTTTTTTCAAAATTGATGAAGTTTTTTCGAATTCGATGAACCCTTTTCCAAATTAGATGTACTTTTAGGAAATTGATGATTTTTTTTCTTGAAATGGATGAACCTTTTCTTTTTCGATGAACTTTTTTTTTCAAATTTGATGAATTTTTTTAAAATGGATGAGCTTTTTGGTAAAAAAATCAAAATCGATGAACTTCTCCAATTTGATGAAGCTTTTCAAAATCTGTGAATTTTTTTTGAAATCTCAACCTTTTTTTTTCTTTCTTGTGTTTTTTTTGTTTTAATTTTTCCCACTATTTTTTAAAGTCAACGGTTAACCAGTGAACTGGTCAACCGCGAGCGTAGAAACAGCCCTGGAGGCTCGAGCGAGCGAGGCAAGTGGGGCGAGTTGAGCGAGCGACCGGAGGTGGCTCGCCACATGGGCTGGCCCATGATTCAGCGGCTGTGAGCACCAGCTCTCTTAGCCGGCGCCTAAAGCGCCAACTAGGAGCACCCTCCCCCGGCTATGTATCGCGCACGCGGGTAGAAACTCATGCTCGCCCGTCAACTCTAGGTGGGCAGCCCATCTACTACCTATCGTTAGGAAAAAAAATCGCTGGGTGCTAGCCTCCGAGACACCTCCTCTTCGGCGCCTTAGGCGCCGCTTCGCTTTGTTGGCGCTCGTAGCAGCCACAAGTGGGCCGGCCCAGCTAGTGCACTCGCTCTTTCCCTTCCGTTCGACTGCTTCGGTCGTCTCTGTGTTTTCTTTCATGTTCGTCCCTTCGCTCCCAAATCTGGAAAAAAAACATGGATTAAAAAATTACGAATTTCAAAAGTTTATAAATTCTGAAAAATGTTCATCAATTTTGAAACACATTTCACAAAAATGAAAAAGGGCATCAAACATGAAAAAGTTCACCGAGTTTGAAAAGAGTTCATCGAATTTCAATAAAAGTTCATCAAAATTCGAAAAAGAGTTCATCAAGTTTGAAAAAGTTCACCGATTTTAAAAAAACTTCATTGAATTTGAAAAAACTTCATTGAAATTGGAAAAAAGGTTCATCAAATATGAAAAAAGTTCATCGAGTTAGAAAAGAGTTCATCGAATTTGAAAAAACTTCAACAAAATTTGAAAAACAAGTACATCGAGTTTGAAAATAGTTCACCGATTTTGAAAATATATCGTTGAAATTGAGAAAAGTTCATCGAAATTGGAAAAAAAGTTCATGGAATTTGAAAAAAGTTCATCCAAATTTGAAAAAAGTTCATCAATATTTGAAAAAAATTATTGAATTTGAAAAGTTCCTATAAAATTGAAAAACGTTCAGAAATTATGCAGAAAAAATCATGAAGAAAGTAAGTTTCTCGAATGAGAAAAAAGAAAGAGAAGAGAGAAGAAAAGGGAAAAAAGCAAAAGGAAGAAGAAAAAGGAAAAAGGAAAAGGAAAAAGAAAAAGACATAAGAAGAGAAGATATAGGAAGTTCCAATTTAGCACTGAAGGTGAGGGCAGTAGGGTCGTTAGCGTGACGCGTGCACTATCTTTTTTGTTTTACGAACAGAAAAATAAAATAGAATGGGCCAGCCCAGCTATAATACCAAGTGTACAGAGGGGGTGTGCGCCCTGTACCAAATAGCTCCGAGCAAGCAAGCGGCCAGTTTGTTATTCCCTCCAGTCGCTGCTTTATTACAACTTTAGAGGGAGTATTTTTTTTCTCTCCATTTCTCTGTGTCGTCTTATTGTAATTTGGAAAATAATATTTTTTAAATAAGTCATGTATTCAAGGAAAAGCGCACAAATTTGAAGAAAAAAGTTTCTGAATTTAAGAAATGTTCGAGATTAAAAAATATGCATGAATTCGAAAAATCTTCACGAATTAAAGGAATTCCCACTGAATTGAAAAAATGCTCAAAAATTCAATAATAAAATGTTCATAAATCTGAAACATGTTTACAGAATTAATGCTAAATAATATCAAAATTATTCATGTAATTTGCAACACATGTTCACAAATTATTCCTGAATTTCCAAAAATGTTCACAAAATTGAACGCTAACTAAAAAAATAAAAAAAAATATACTAAGAAATGTTTTTGAATTTCGATTTTTTATGAATTCGAAAAACATTCATGAATTTGAGAAAGATTGACAGATTCAAAAAGTACATGGATTAAAAAAAAGGGTTCTTGACTTGGAGAAAGTTCATGAATTTATAATTGTGAATTAAAGGAATGTTTGATGAACTCACAAAAAATGTTCATATATTTTGAAAACCATGTGCAACTTTAAGAACGCTTTGAGAAATAAAAAAAATTGTGTGCCCAACAAATGTTTTATCAATTTAAAAAATATTTTTGGATTTCAAAACAAATGCCCATGAATCTAAAAATGTTCATAAGTTTTACATTCATTTGAAAATATCCACGAGCCTAGCTAAATATTCATGAATTGAATAAGTGTTCGTGAAATTTAAGAAATAATCAGCAATTTTAAAATGCTCGTGAGTTTGAGGTTTATTTAATATTCACGTATTTGAAAATAATATTCATGGATTTGGAAAAAAATATTCACAAGCTAAAAAAAGGGGGGGGGGGGGTAATTTAAAAAAAACATCCTAAAATAGCGGGTCGAAAGCTTTTAGATCCGGAACGAGAGATCATGAAAACCAGGCATACCACTCCCGAGCGAATACGCACGGATATAAAATCCATTTAAGATACCATCCTAGGGTTTTTTTTGAGTAACAGATACCATCCTAGGTGGGAGCCACTACGACGACTGTTCAAAATTGCTTGCGCAGAGCTATATATAGTGTTCGCGGGCCTCAAACAATAATGGTCGCTTGCTTGTTGTCTATGTTCGATCGGCCTGTGTGCTCTTGTCTTGGTTTCTCGTGTGAAAAAAAGCTCCACTAGCACAGATAAACTGTCTCTGTTTCTTATAGATCTAAAAAGGTTTACAAGTTTGAATTGCTTATGAATTTTAAATTGTTCACAAACTAAAAAGATTAAGGATTTGAAAAACATGACTTTGAAATAAGTTCATGGATTTGAAGTAAATGTTCACTAATTTGAAAAAAAATGTGTATCCTCAGATGAGGAATTTGTGACCACGGAAATAGTTGAAGAATTTGCAGCAATAGAAGCATTTGAACTTTCAGGTGAGGAATTAGCAGATTCTCGTTCAATGCATTTCAAACATGGTGGAATGAATTCTTCCTGAGCGGAACCAATCTGTTGAGCTTCTCAAGATCTTGCTTTCTCTGAAGAAATTCATAAGAAAACTTATGATCGGCTAAGAGTGTTTCATGATGACCTTGAAGGTTATCAAACTTAGACTGTAGTCGTTGAAAATTATCAGTCAGGGTTTGAGTCCGATTCAATTCCTCACCCAACAGGTCATCGCATTTGCCTAGCAAATTTTGAATCCTTTCCAAAGCCTTTTGTTGTTTAGTGGCAATATTAGCAGGTTTGGAATAGCTAGGTCCGAGCTCATCATCAGATTCATCTTCACTAGATTCAAATGAGGGATATTCGAGTACCTTGGCACCTTTTGCCATGAGGCATGGTGTAGAAGATGACGATGATTCAGGTTCAAAAGTCATCTATTTGAGTGATTCCTTAAACTCGAGGAACAAGGGTCCTGACGAGTTCGATGACCTTCATAGACGTCAGAGATTTGGTCCCAGATAAGCTTGACATTGCAGAGATGTATAATGAGCCTGAATTGACCTCGGAATAGGCAGGAGCAAATGATATCCTTCAACATAGTATCAGCCGAGTAAACTTGCAGATGTCATCAACATGCGCCATCTTGCACAGATCGGTAAGACCAATCTCAGTGACGGTCAACAGCTCACTGTTCATCGTCAAGAGGTGCTTCCTCATCATGGCCTTCCACTTGGGATAATCATGGCCATCAAAGATGGGGAATGCCACTTTCTTCATACTGATACGTCTCCAACGTATCTACTTTTCCTAACGCTTTTCCTCTTGTTTTGGACTCTAATTTGCATGATTTGAATGAAACTAACCCTGGACTGACGCTGTTTTCACCAGAACTACCATGGTGTTGCTTTTGTGCAGAAGTAAAAGTTCTCGGAATGGAACGAAACTTTGCGAGGAATTTTTATATAATAAATAAGAATTTCTGGAGCCAAGACCTACCGGAGAGGGGCACCTGGGTGGGCACAACCCACTAGGGCGCGCCCCCCTCTCCTGGCGCGCCCAGGTGAGTTGTCCCCACCTGGTGGCCCCGCAGACCCTAAAACCGACGCTATAAAATCCTATTTTTCCAGAAAAATCAGGGAGAAAGAATTATCACGATCCACGAGACGGAGCCGCCGTCACCTCCCGTTTTTCATCGGGAGGCCAGATCTAGAGTCCGTTTGGGGCTCCGAAGAGGGGGATCTTCGTTCTTCATCATCACCAACCCTTCTCAATCGCCAATTCCATGATGCTCCCCACCGGGAGTGAGTAATTCCTTCGTAGGCTCGCTAGTCGGTGAGGAGTTGGATGAGATTCATCATATAATCGAGTTAGTTTTGTTAGGTCCCTAGTATCCACTATGTTCTAAGATTGATGTTGCTATGATTTTGCCATGCTTAATGCTTGTCACTTTGGACCTGGGTGCCATGAACTCAGATCTGAACCGTTTATGTTATCATAATTATATCCATGCTCTAGATCCGATCTTGCAAGTTATAGTCACCTACTACGTGTTATGATCCGGCAACCCCCGAGTGACAATAGTCGGGACCACTCCCGGTGATGATCGTAGTTTGAGGAGTTCATGTATTCACTAGGTGTTAATGCTTTGTTCCGGTTCTCTATTAAAAGGAGGCCTTAATATCCCTTAGTTTCCAATATGGATCCCGCTGCTACGGGAGGGTAGGACAAAAGATGTCATGCAAGTTCTTTCCATAAGCACGTATGACTATTTACGGAATGCATGCCTACATTATATTGACGAACTGGAGCTAGTGCCGTATCGCCCTAGGTTATAACTGTCTCATGATGAATATCATCCAACAAGTCACCGATCCAATGCCTACGAATTTATCTTATATTGTTCTTGTTAAGTTACTATTGCTATCATCACTGTTGCACTTGCTACAAAACTACTGCTATCACTGTTACCCTTACCATTGCTGCTGTCACTACTATCAAAACTATCATACTACTTTGCTACTGATCACTTTGCTGCAGATAATTAATCTCCAGGTGTGGTTGAATTGACAACTCAGCTACTAATACCTTCAAATATTCTTTGGCTCCCCTTGTGTCGAATCTATAAATTTGGGTTGAATACTCTACCCTCGAAAACTGTTGCGATCCCCTATACTTGTAGGTTATCAAGACCTTTTTCTGGCGCCGTTGCCGGGGAGCATAGCTATATTTGTTTAGTCACTTGGGATTATTATCATATTATCACTATGAAAAATCTGAAGGATGCTAAGACTATGATATTTCCCTCAAAGACGAGGGGAGGTAAGGAACTGCCATCCAGTTCTGCTTTAGATTCACGTTCTGTTATAAGTAAACTTGCAACACCACCACATGCTATCAATTCTAATATGTCGCAAGTTATTGATGATGCTACTTCTGCTATGGATAATGCTTATGATGATGCTAGTACCTTGCTTGATAATGATGTGCCACTTGGTGAATTTCTTGATGAACAAATTGCTAGAGTAATACAACATGATGTTGTTGAATCTGACGATGAGCTTGAAACTGAAACTCATGAAACACCTGCTAGAACTAGCCTTCCTAGATATGAATTGCCTAAGGTGTCGGAAGGTTATGTTATGAATGAGGAAACAACTAGAGATATTCTTGCTTGTAGGGATAGAGATGATCTAGAGAAATTATTATGCAAGTATAAAGAAAAATCTCTGAATGCTAGAATGAAATATGATCCTAAGTTTGCTACCTCACCTATTTTTATTGATGATAAGTATTATGAATTCTCTGTCGACCCAGAGTTAATTACTTTGGTTGAATCTGATCCTTTCCATGGTTATGAAACTGAAACTGTTCTGACACATCTTACTAAGTTGAATGACAGAGCCACCCTTTTTACTCATGATGAGAAAACTTGCTATTACTTTATTCTCAAATTATTTCCTTTCTCATTAAAGGGTGATGCTAAAGCTTGGTACAATACTCTTACTCCTGGTTGTGTGCGTAGTCCCCGGGTTATGATTTATTACTTCTCTGAAAAATATTTTCCTGCTCATAAGAAACAAGCTGCCTTGCAGGAAATATTTAACTTTGTTCAAACTAAAGAAGAGAGTCTCCCACAAGCTTGGGGGAGGCTTTGCCAGTTACTTAATGCTTTGCCTGATCATCCTCTTAAGAAAAATGAAATACTTGATATCTTCTATAATGGACTAACCGATGCTTCTAGGGACTTCCTAGATAGTTGTGCTGGTTGTGTTGTCAGGGAATGAACTATTGGGCAAGCTGAAGAATTATTGAATAACATATTGAAAAATTATGATAATTGGACTCTTCCCGAACCACCGGCTAAACCCACTCCGAAGAAGAGGGGTATATTATATCTCAGTCCTGAAGATATGCAAGAGGCAAAGAAATCTATGAAGGAAAAATGTATTAAAGTTGAGGATGTTAAAATTTTACCTCCTATTGAAGAAATACATGGGATTAATACACCACCACTGCCTAAGGTGGTAGAGGTAAATTCTCTAATGAAATTCAATGATAATGACAATCCTCACAATATGCATCCTAGCCAATGCCTTTATGAGTTTGAAAACTACATTAGAAAACAAGATCACTTCAATGCAAATGTTATGAGACAGTTGAAATTTAATTCTGATATGATTGCTCGCTTCTATGGTTCAAACTCAGTTAGAACAAGTTGCTAAATCTCAAAGAGAATTGCTTGATAAAATGAATAACAACATACACGACTTTGCTGTTAGAGTTGCAACTAGAGGAGGTAAAATGACTCAGGAACCACTTTATCCTGAGGGACACCCAAAAAGAATTGAACAAGACTCACAAAGAAATAACACTAGTTCACCTAGTCCTTCTAGAAAGAAAAGGAAGAAGAAAAATGATAGGACTTTGCATGCTTCTAGTGAACCCGAAATAGAGAAACCTCCTGATAATGAAAATGAAACTTCTATCTCTGATGCTGAAACTCAGTCTAGTAATGAACATCCACCTAGTGATAATGAAAAAGATAATGCTGATGTTCATGAAGATACTCAACCAAACAATGAAAAAGAACCAGACAATGATGTTTAGATAGAACAACCAGTTGATCTTGATAACCCACAACCTAAGAATAAAATATATGATAAAAGAGACTTTGTGTTCAAAAACCTATGCCTTTTCCACCCAAGTCAACTAAAAAGAAAGATGAAGAAGAATTTGAACGCTTTGCTGAATTGCTGAGGCCAGTCTTTTTGCGTACTCGCTTGACTGATATCTTGAAAATGCCTCCTTATGCAAAGTATATGAAAGACATCATTACTAATAAGAGAAAAATACCGGAAGCTGGAATCTCCACTATGCTTGCTAATTATACTTTTAAACTTGGAGTACCTAAAAAACTTGGAGATCCGGGAATACCAACTATACCTTGCTCTATCAAAAAGAATTATGTCAAAACTGCTTTGTGTGATTTAGGAGCTGGTGTTAGTGTTATGCCTTTCTCTTTATATAAAAGACTTGACTTGAATAAACTCACACCTACTGAAATATCTTTGTAAATGGCTGACAAATCAACTGCCATACCTATCAGTATTTGTGAGGATGTGCCCGTTGTTGTTGCTAATGTTACTATTTTGACTGACTTTGTTATACTTGAGATGCCCGAGGACGACAACATGTCGATTATCCTTGGTAGACCCTTCTTGAATACTGCAGGGGTGTTATTGATTGCAATAAAAGCAAGGTCACTTTTCATATTAATGGTAATGAGCATACGGTGCACTTTCCGAAGAAATAATTTCAAGTGAATGGTATTAATGTTATTGAAAAATCTCTGACAATCACTATTGGAAGTTTTCAAATACCTCTACCTACTGTCAAAAAGAAATATGAAATGCTTATTGTTGGGGACATTCATATCCACATTGAGGTAACTTAGTGATTTACGAAAGTTCTTCGGTTTCATGCTAATCGAAGTGGTTGTTAATAAGACCTGATCAACCTTATTAATGAATCATTTTTGAGCGGCATGAAGTTGATGAATTTAGTGAGCACTACCTTCTGTCCCTACTTTTTGTTTTCTGTTTTTACTAGTTAAATAAAGTAAAATGCCATGTTTTGTCTGTTTTCTAAATTTCCCGTGCAATAAAAAAATGAACCAAAAATAAAAGTTCTCAGAATGCTTTGAAAAATTAATACGATTTTTTCTGAATATTCAAGAATTTCTGGTGCAAATAATATCAGAGGGAGGTGCACCAGGTGGGCACAACCCACCTGGGCGCGCCAGGACCCCCAGGCGCGCCCTGGTGGGTTGTGGTGCCCACGTGGCCCCCTCACTTATCCCTTCATCCCACATCATCACTTACCTCCAGAAAAAAATCTCCATTTCTCTCTCTCCCATGTTCTTGCTCTCAAACCCGCGGATTTCGATCTCTTTGCTCGAACCTTCGTTTCCGAAACTGTTTCGGGGGATTGTTGCTTGGTATGTGACTCCACCGTTTGTCCAATTAGTTTTTGTTTTAGTGGTTTATATTTTGAATAATTAGCTACTCTTGGTGCTGCCGTTGACGAGCTTGCATGTTAAATTCTTAGAGTTCTAAGTAGTTTGAATGCTTGCTATGGCCTCTATGTATCCCTATGAGTAGTTGCTATCAATTTTGTGAAGTTTTGTTGAGAAAAATTTGTGGACTAAATTTTTTAGAATTTTTGTTCATAGGAAAAGGATGAATATCTTTAGGAAGTTTGCTTCTAAGAAGAACTCCAAGGGTGTTATTGGGGAGTCGTCAGACAGTGATCTCCATCCTCGGAGGTTGGCGGAGGTGCGGCCGTTAGAATGGCCGCACACCCAGTTCATGGAAGAGGCTGGAATTCTTCAGGAGTTCACACAATATGCTGCTAATGCCAGCCTCACTGACTTCATCGCAGATGAGTGTGAACAGCATCAAATCCTCACAAACATCTTTGTTCAAAGTTTTACTTTCTTTCCTAGGAATAATCCTCCTGAAGTGAGTTTTGATTTATATGCTGAAAACCATCAGATACCACTTACTGAATTTTGTCACATATGCATGATCCCTTTTGATGGGAGCTTAGCTGAGCCTAGGCCGGGTGAGTTTGAGGCCTTTTATCACACTTTGATAGTGGGAGATGAGAGAGGGGTGTCAGCTATCACTGCCGTTGGCTTGCATTTTCTTGCTGTTCATTATTTTGCTCTTTTCATTACAAAATGTTTGCTTGCTAGAGAGAAGGCGCGTGCACTTAGTTCACCAGACCTTGCTGTTTTACATCATGCATTAGAGGGCGGCAACACTTATAGCTTGGGAGCTATTGTGGCTCGTCGCCTCCATATTAATAAATCCAAGGGTAAAATGCATGGTGGAATTTTTGCTACTCGTTTGGCGGCTCACTTTAATGTTGAGATACGCCATCATGATTACCCTCTGACCAAGGTTTACCTAGACCGCGCAGCCATGGATCACCACCATTTTACTGATATCGAATCTCCTAACGTCCCTATTCCATATAACCTGGTTTTTAGCATTAAAACTCGTGATATTATTCCATTGCCTGCTCCTGCTTTGTTTGATCCTGTTGCCAGGGGTGGATATAGGATTATGCTTGCGGACATCATTGCCCGGAATGCTCAGACTGCTGTAGAGGCAGAGGAGGAGCCTCAGCAATGGGATGAGTGGATGCCCGCTCCTCAGTACCCCAACTACTATCCAGGCTACTGATCGACTACCAAGTTAGGCCAAAAGCTTAAGCTTGGGGGAGTACGTGTTTCTCATCGACATTACATTCATGTGCACACATATCATTCCAGTTGTCGGTGTTCACACTTTTTCATTGTATTATCCATGCTTAGATTTATTTTCTTGCTTTCTTCTTGTGTGTTTGAAAAACTTTAGAAAAACCAAAAAAAATAGTTGTAGTAGTTTACTTTCTATGCATGCTTAGTAGTAGCACTAAAAGAAATCTCAAAAAGATTTCCCTGTTCTTCTTTTGCTTGTTGGGAGCTTTCCCGTGTAAATAGTTTTTCTCGTTTTTGCTTTTCCCTTTTATTTGCTTGTTCAAGAAAACCAAAAACTCCAAAAGTATTTCAGTGTGTTTCTCTGAATTTATTTTCTTTTTATTCGAGTTTTACCGAGGAGAAGACCATGATGAAAATGTTGAGTGGCTCTCATATGAATAAATGTTAATCTAATAAAGAGACCATTTTACCTTGTCTTCTCCTGTTGAATAAAATGTTTGCTGATTCCAGCTTAGTCCACGGCACTCTTGCACTATTTTTATTTTCATACCGTTCAGTCGTGCAAGTGAAAGGCAATAATGACGATATTCGATGAACTGGCCGTGGCAGAGAGAAACGGGTACGAACTCGACTTGTTCTGTTTGTGTAAATATGTTTAACCTAGTATCCATGATTCAGCCCATTATGATTAAACATGTTTGCAATGACAATTAGAGATTATAGTTACTCATGCCATGCATAAGTAGCTAGGAGTGGATAATGATTTATCTTGGATATGAACATTGCGTTAAAATGATTGTGATGTAGTATGATGATATAGTATCGTCCTCTGAATATTCGAGTGGCTTGACTTGGCACATGTTCATGCATGTAGGTGAATCAAAACCAACATAGCCTCTATGATATTTATATTCATGGTGTTCATATCCTACTCATGCTAGTGTCCAATGTTACTTATGCATAATGCATGTTTATGACCGTTGTTGCTCTCTAGCTGGCCGCTTCTCAATCTAATTGCTAGCCTTCGCCTATACTAAGTGGGAATTCTGCTTGTACATCAAAAACCTTGAATCCAAAGTTATTCCAGATGAGTCCACCATACCTATCTATATGCGGTATTACTCTGCCGTCCTAAGTAAATTTGCATATGCCACCTCTAAAAACTTCAAATAAATATCCTTTTTGTGTGCATGGATCGTTCATAGAACGACAGGAGGTGGTCGGTATCTTCCATGCTAAGCGGGTTATTCTCAGGTCGAGTGTTTATTCACTCGCCATCGCGCGAGAAAAGGGCGGTAATAGGGATTCTTAGTCCCGAACTAAAAAATGCAAATAATTAAACAAAACTCCCCCGGGACTGTTGTTGGTATGGACGGCACCCGTTGTTTCGGACAAGCCGTGGAGTGTGATTGATGGTGGAGGGGGAGTAAACCTTTACTTTTATCGCTTGGGAACCGCCACTAGCGTGCTTAGCATGGAAGATATTGATAACTGATGGTCGTGAAGTAAATGAGAAGGGTGCATGTCTCAAAATATCATTTACCTCTGTTTTAAAACTTGAGCTCTGGCACCTCTGCAAATCACTGCTTCTCTCTGCGAAGGTACTATTTATTTATTTTTATGTTGTGTCATCACCTTCTAAAACAAGCGCCACAACCTGAGAGCACAACTGTCATGACTTATGCATTGTGTGTAGCTAATGTTGGGTGCATCATGACTGGATCTTTTCTACCATGAATTACAATGTTTAGTCGCTGCTTGAACTTTGGAGGTGCTCTGCATTTATGTTTTGTGGTATCAGAAAGCGCTAGCGAGATACCACTATTGTCATATTATATCATGGTTGTTTTGACAACGTGTTGCTGATTGAGATATCTTATTATTGCTCGCTAACTGATTATGTCATTGATATGAGTTAATATAACCTTTAAGAGTTATTGTCGGCATGGTTAGTTATAATGTTGGCTGAAAACCTGGGTGTTGTTTAAGCTTATTTATGCAAACAAGAGCAAAAGAGTTCGTAAAAGTTTTTCTTTTTCACTTTCAGTTTATCAACTGAATTGCTTGAGGACAAGCAAAGGTTTAAGCTTGGGGGAGTTGATACGTCTCCAACGTATCTACTTTTCCTAACGCTTTTCCTCTTGTTTTGGACTCTAATTTGCATGATTTGAATGAAACTAACCCCGGACTGACGCTGTTTTCACCAGAACTACCATGGTGTTGTTTTTGTGCAGAAATAAAAGTTCTCGGAATGGAACGAAACTTTGCGAGGAATTTTTATATAATAAATAAGAATTTCTGGAGCCAAGACCTACCGGAGAGGGGCACCTGGGTGGGCACAACCCACCAGGGCGCGCCCCCTCTCCTGGCGCGCCCAGGTGGGTTGTCCCCACCTGGTGGCCCCGCAGACCCTGAAACCGACGCTATAAAATCCTATTTTTCCAGAAAAAATCAGGGAGAAAGAATTATCGCGATCCATGAGACGGAGCCGCCGTCACCTCCTGTTCTTCATCGGGAGGCCAGATCTGGAGTCCGTTTGGGGCTCCGGAGAGGGGGGTCTTCGTTCTTCATCATCACCAACCCTTCTCCATCGCCAATTCCATGATGCTCCCCACCGGGAGTGAGTAATTCCTTCGTAGGCTCGCTGGTCGGTGAGGAGTTGGATGAGATTCATCATGTAATCGAGTTAGTTTTGTTAGGGCTTGATCCCTAGTATCCACTATGTTCTAAGATTGATGTTGCTATGACTTTGCCATGCTTAATGCTTGTCACTTTGGGCCCGGGTGCCATGAACTCAGATCTGAACCGTTTATGTTATCACAATTATATCCATGCTCTAGATCCGATCTTGCAAGTTATAGTCACCTACTACGTGTTATGATCCGGCAACCCCGGAGTGACAATAGTCGGGACCACTCCCGGTGATGACCGTAGTTTGAGGAGTTCATGTATTCACTATGTGTTAGTGTTGTGTTCCGGTTCTCTATTAAAAGGAGGCCTTAATATCCCTTAGTTTCCAATATGGACCCCACTGCCACGGGAGGGTAGGACAAAAGTTGTCATGCAAGTTCTTTCCATAAGCACGTATGACTATTTACGGAATACATGCCTACATTATATTGACAAACTGGAGCTAGTGTCGTATCGCCCTAGGTTATAACTGTCTCATGATGAATATCATCCAACAAGTCACCGATCCAACGCCTACGGATTTATCTTATATTGTTCTTGTTAAGTTACTATTGCTATGATCACTGTTGCACTTGCTACAAAACTACTGCTATCACTGTTACCGTTATTATTGCTGCCGTCACTACTATCAAAACTATCATACTACTTTGCTACTGATCACTTTGCTGCAGATAATTAATCTCCAAGTGTGGTTGAATTGACAACTCAGCTGCTAATAGCTTCAAATATTCTTTGGCTCCCCTTGTGCCGAATCTATAAATTTGGGTTGAATACTCTACCCTCGAAAACTGTTGCGATCCCCTATACTTGTGGGTTATCACATACCTGCGGTCGACATAACAAAAACTCCAGGTGGTTAAACCAAAATCACACAGAACAAGGGAGTACCTTGCTCTGATACCAATTGAAAGTGCGTTATATCGACTAGAGGGGGGTGAATAGGAGATTTTTACAAATTTGTCACCGAGGAAATACTACTTGAGGAATTTGATAAGTGACGAACTACAAGCATCGGAATAAGTACCCAGGTGCATGCATAACCAGACAGTAGCATAGTCATCATGATGAAATGAAACATACACAAAGCACAGGTAGCGTGTAAACATGATAAGCAGGTAGAAGACAAAGTGACTGAAGAAATTGTATTGAGGAAATAGCGAAAGTCTTCAGTCAAAGTCTTCAAATAGTAAGATCAATTTAATCAACACATGAATGAGGAAATGAAAGGGTTGAGGAAATAGAACCAGTAGCTCGGTGAAGACAGTGATTTGGTAGACCAGTTCCAACTGTTGTGACAGTTGTACGTCTAGTTGGAGCGACTTGGTAGTTAAACCAAAGGACACACAGTCCCAGGACACACAGTCCTTACTGTATTCTCCTTGAGCTAAGGTCACACAGACCTCGCCCAATCACTCATGGTAAATCTTAAGGTGACTTCCAAACCTTCACAGACTTGGTCACTCGGCGATCCACAATTCCTCTTGAATGCTCTAGCCCATGACGCCTAACCGTCTGAAAGACGCACAGTCTTCAAAGGTAACAAGCGTCAGTTCCACACAGGAACAATCTCTTTAGTGATGCTCAATCACATTGGGTTGTAGGTGTTTGGGTTTGGGGTTTTTTCTCACTGATGATTTTCTCTCAAAGTCCTCAGAGGATGGGATGCTCTCAATGACAAGTGTCAGTTTCTCTCGGAGCAGCCAACCAACTAGTGGTTTAGGGGGCATCTATTTATAGCTGGGGAGCAGCCCAACATGATAACCCATAAATGGCCTTCATTGATATGACCGTCAGGTGGATAAGATATTTGGGCCGGTTGGCGCGTAGCACAACAACGATCGGAAATTTGAGCTCTCAAATTCCTCCATGTTCCTCACTTGTAGGCAATCCGCACTGGCGAATTCCTAACTCCTCAGTCAAAAAAAATTCCTCAGAGACCAGAAGATCTTCGTCTCTGTCACTAAAGAAATTGACTGAACTGTATAAGATTTCCAAAGGCTTCACTCTAAGGATTGGGTAGGTGTAGGCTTTGAGATGAGCATCACATGGAAATGTTTCCTTAGTATTACCTCGACCCCCTTTAATAGTACAGTGTTTCCTATGACTCACGAAAGAGAAAATGAAACTACGAAAAAAAGTCTTCACACTTTATAATCCTCGCATCAATATCAATGTCTTCAAGGTCACACCAATTTCCTCAATTTCAAAGTCTTCAAGAAAACCAAAGTCTTCGAATGAAGACATTCACTTTTAGGGGTCGACTTTCTTTGGAAATATCAAACTCCTCAGAGACTTATAGAACCTGTGTACACTCATAAACACATTAGTCCCTTAACCTATAAGTCTTCAATACACCAAAATCACTAAGGGGCACTAGATGCACTTACACTTATCTCAGCGTCCAATAAGCGTCTGCTCAAATAAGTAATAGCATGTTCTTTCCCTTCGGTATCTTGAGTCAAAACATCACCAATAACACCTTCCTCTGCTGCAATGTAAAGCCTAAATGGCTCCCTATGCCTGGGCGCTTTCATAACTGAAGGAGTGCACAAATATTTCTTGATCATATCAAACGCCTCTTGCTACTTTGCCCCCCAAGTGAAACCAAATCATTCTTTAACCAAAGGATAGGCGTAAATGCTTCAACTTTCCCTGACAGATGTAACGCCCGGATAATTAGGCTACAGTAATCCCATGCTAATGATGCCACATCACCTCAGTTACTGTTACTAATCTCTCGTTAGTTCAAAAAACCGGTTCAAAATTCAAATTCAAAATCAGGCAAACATAAAAGTTTTCAAATATTAAAACTAAAATGTTCGGAGTGAATGAAATATTACATAGGTAATTATGGTGGAGAAACCACACCTTTATAAAATGTTTAAATACCTTAAGATGATTAAAACAACAACAAAAACAATTATTTAAATACCTTTTTTTAATTAATAAAATGTCAAACTAATTTATTTGAGGACCACACTTTTTGTGGCTATGAACTAAGTTGAGATACTAATTGAGATGATAAGTGTATATTTTACTAAAACAAAAAAAAAGAAGTAATAGGAAACAAAACTAAAACAGAAAAGGTGAAATAAATAAAATAATAAAACAAAAATAAAATGAAAGACCCCCCCCCACGCTGGGCCAACCGGCCCAGCTAGTTAACCAACCGGCTGGCCCAGTCACGGCCTATATGGCCTATCCCCCCGAACCCTAACTCCACCTACCCCCCACTCCACTTGATTCCCCCATCGTTCCCCTCACCCGCGCCGCCACACGCGCACACGCTCAGTGGAGCGGGCGACCGACACCCGAGCCGCCGCTCCCTAGAGGCCGCCGCCCGCCGGCGCCGAGCACCGCCACCCCCGGCCTCCTCCTCGCGGCTCCCAACCTCCTGCGCCGCATCCCCATCCTCCTCCCCACCGGACGGCGCTCGCCCCCGACAACCGCGTCGACCCCGACGCCCACCGGACCCCGCCGCTGCCCGGAGCTACCATGATGGTCTGCCTCCCCGCCGGAACGACGTCTCCGACCTCCTCCTCGAGCCCCACTGCCCCGTTCCCTACAACACCCCGTGAGCTCCCCCTTCTCCTCCGTTAGCCCCTGTGGCCGAGCACGCTCTCCCGCCGGCCCGTGCACAACCGCATCGCCGCACCCCTGCTCCTGGCCGCGCCGAAGCGCGCGCGTTCGCGCGCCACGCGCCCGTGCCTCCTGCTTCCTCATGCGCCCCACACTGACCATGCCCGCGCTGGCTTACTGCCTCACGCCGGCCCCCACCCCGCTCCCCGCGCTGCAGCCTGCTTGCTGCGCCGCTGCTGCTAGTGCCGATGCTGCCCGCGCGCGCCCCACTCTGCCTGGCCGCTTGCCTCGCCCAACCGCGACGCCTCCAGTCGTCGCGCCCACGACCTCCCCTCGCGCTCGCCCGCGCCGACGCGAGTCCTGGTCGCCCGACGCCCCGCTCCGGCCACTGTCGCCGGCGCCGGGCCCTGCGCCGGCCCCCTTCACCCGCTGGCCGCAGCGCCCTGTCGGGCGGGCTGGCGCCCGTCGCCCGTATCCCCTCGCCCGTTCGGGCTGTGCCCGTAGCCCACACCCGCTATGGCCCCCTTGCCTATGACATATGGGGCCCACCCCCAGAAAAAAGGGAATAAAAATAAAAAATTAAATAAAAATGATTTAAAATAAATAAATAAATAAATAATAAAATTAATTAATTAATTAACTTCATTAATCCTGTTAATATTAACTAATTAATATTTATTAACCTAATAATTAATTAACCTAATTAACTACTGTTAATTAGCTAACAGCCCCTGACAGGTGGGACCCACCTGTCAGGTTGACCTGGTCAACGGTCAATGTTGACTGCTGATGTCATGCTGATGCATTAATTAAATTTTGAATTAAATTAATTTATTAAATTCTAAAAATGATTTAAATCTTTAAAATTTAATATAAAATAAACCGTAGCTCGGATGGAAAAACTTTGTACATGAAAGTTGCTCAGAACGACGAGACGAATCCGAATACGTAGTCCGTTTGTCAGCCACACGTTCCTAGCATAGCGAACATGGAACTTTCCCCCTCCAGTCCGACTGTCCGAAAACGCGAAACATCGGGAATACTTTCCCGGATGTTCCCCCCTTCGCCGGCACCACCTACTGCCGCGTTAGGGCACACCTAGCACCGCTTATTTTCATGTCACGCATCGTCATGCTTATGTTTGCATTGTATTTACTGTTTCTTCCCCCTCTTCTCTCCGGTAGACTACGAGACTGACGTTGCTGTTGCCCAGTTCGACTACGGAGTTGACGATCCCTCCTACTTGCCAGAGCAATCAGGCAAGCCCCCCCCTTGATCACCAGATATCGCCTATTCTTCTCTATACTGCTTGCATTAGAGTAGTGTAGCATGTTACTGCTTTCCGTTAATCCTATCCTGATGCATAGCCTGTCATTGTTGCTATAGTTGTTACCCTTACCTGCTATCCTACTGCTTAATATAGGATGCTAGTGTTCCATCAGTGGCCCTACACTCTTGTCCGTCTGCCATGCTATACTACTGGGCCGTGATCACTTTGGGAGGTGATCACGGGTATATACTATATACTTTATATACATGACACATGTGCTGAATAAAGTCGGGTCGGCTCGTTGAGTACCCGCAAGTGATTTTGATGAGGGGGCTGAAAGGACAGGTGGCTCCTTCCCGGTAGAGGTGGGCCTGGGTTCCTGACGGCCCCCGACTGTTACTTTGTGGTGGAGCGACAGGGCAGGTTGAGACCACCCAGGAGAGAGGTGGGCCTGGCCCTGGTCGGCGTCCGCGGTTACTTCAAATAACACGCTTAACGAGTTCTGGGTATTTGATCTGAGTCTGGCCATTTTGTCTATACGCACTAACCATCTACGCGGGAGTAGTTATGGGTATCCCGGCGTCGTGGTATCAGCCGAAGCTCTTCTTGACGTCAGCGACGGAGCGGCGCGCGCCGGATTGGACTGGGACGCCTGCTAGGCTAGGTCTGCTTCCGGCCGCGTACGCAACGTGCAGGTGTGCAATGGGCGATGGGCCCAGACCCCTGCGCGCATAGGATTTAGACCGGCGTGTTGACCTCTCTGTTGAGCCTAGGTGGGGCTGCGACGTGTTGATCTTACGAGGCCGGGCATGACCCAGGAAAGTGTGTCCGACCAAATGGGATCGAGCGTGTTGGGTTATGTGGTGCACCCCTGCAGGGAAGTTTATCTATTCGAATAGCCGTGTCCCTCGGTAAAAGGATGACCCGGAGTTGTACCTTGACCTTATGACAACTAGAACTGGATACTTAATAAAACACACCCTTCCAAGTGCCAGATATAACCCGGTGATCGCTCTCTAACAGGGTGACGAGGAGGGGATCGCCGGGTAGGGTTATGCTATGCGACGCTACTTGGAGGACTTCAATCTACTCTCTTCTACATGCTGCAAGATGGAGATGGCCAGAAGCGTAGTCTTCGACAGGACTAGCTATCCCCCTCTTATTCTGGCATTCTGTAGTTCAGTCCACTGATATGCCCCTTTACACATATACCCATGTGAAAGGATCTAGATGACGACTAGAGGGGGGGGGGGTGAATAGGCGTTTTAAAACTGTTACGGATTTGTCTTTATCCTAATGCGGAATTAAACTAAACGGATACCTTTCAAGCACAAATCCTAAATATGCTAGGCTCAACTAAGTGCACCAACAACCTATGCTAAACAAGATAGGCACTTAAGGAAACTAGCAAGCACAAACTATATCACAAGATATGGAAATGTAGGAACTACTAAACAATTCAACTAGCACAAGATATATCAATATGAGCAAGTATGAATTGCGGTAAGTAAAGGGTGTGGGTAAGAGATAACCACAAGTGAGTCGGAGACGCGGATTTATCCCGAAGTTCACACTCGTGAGAGTGCTAATCTCCGTTAGAGCGGTGCCGAAGCCAAAGCTCCGGGGCGTCACCAAGTGACTCACCGTATTCTCCTTTTCGAGTCACCCCCAACAGATGAGCCTCGATTCACTCGGGGTTGGTCTTGAAGGCGACCACCACACCTTTACAAACTTCTCGGAGCACACCACAAGCAAGGAAGCTTCCGGAGGAACTTGACCACCTAGGCCACTTCAACACCCTTCCCCGGAGCACACCACAAGAGGAAGCTTCCGGGGGAACCTTGGCCACATAGGCTCTTCACAATATTCACAATGAATATCACCAAACCGTCTAGGAGGCCGAAACCTCCAAGAGTAATAAACTCACGGACTCTCACTCGAACTAATCGATGTGGGGAGCTCAAACCAATGCAACAAATGCAATGCAATGCCAAGCAACAAATGCTCAACACACTCTCTCAATCTCACAAGATGCACTTTTGCAAGTAGGAGATTGAGGAGAGGGGATGCAATGGATATGATCAACAAATGGCTCACAAATCCATCCTCAAATCCCCCTTCACATAGAGGGGAGAAAGGGCTTTGGGAGAGGTGTAGAGAGGCTCAAAATGGTGTTCTGAAAGTGTAAGAACCAACCCCCAACCGGTGGGAGGAAAGGGCCCTTAAATAGCCAAACTCAGAAACTAGCCGTTGGGGCTCCAACGGGCATTTCCTGGGCACCCCGTGTGCACGGGGGTTTAGACCCCGTGCCCACGGGGTCCCGTGCGCACGGTACAAGCCCCGTGCACATGGGGCCCCATGCACATGGGGCCCCGTGCCCACGGGGGTCAAATACCCCGTGCACACGGAGTCCCCAGGACAGCCAGCAGCAGCCCACTAAAACGTTGATAACTTTGGCATGCGGACTCCGAATTCGATGATCTTGGGCTCGTTTTGAAGCTATGGAAAAGCCCAAGGTCCTCAGATAGAGAACCACCCAAGATAAACAAGAAAGGATGATGCAAGTAATGCAAAGGTTTGAGCTCTCTACATGCGACGTGATCAAGCTACTTGCCCGAGAGTCCCTCTTTATAGTACGGCTATCAAACCTATAATCCGGTCTCC
This sequence comes from Triticum aestivum, assembly GCF_018294505.1. NCBI lineage: Eukaryota > Viridiplantae > Streptophyta > Magnoliopsida > Poales > Poaceae > Triticum > Triticum aestivum. The sequence continues at coordinate 463,749,036 of NC_057814.1, read as the reverse complement.
CACCAAGCACTATGAGACCGGCAAAACTAGGAAAACCTAGCTAAGGTATACCTTTGCCTTGCACATTCAACTTGAGCTTGATGATGACTTTAATGCTTGCCTCAAGTTGGAATCCCTTTCTTGTCCACGACCACTTGGTGAAGATACTCGAATTGCTTCCTCATGATGCAATGAGGGAAGCCTTATCTCAAGCCCATCTTCACATGCACATTATCATGATGTGGACCGCAAGCTTCAAAGCATATAACCTCCGGCTTCTTATCTTGCACCTGGACTCCCCGAACTCGACGACCATCACCACTTGATGTCATCTCATCTTGCACTTGGACTCCTCGAATCCGATGACCATCACCACTTGATGTCATCCACACATAGGCTACACGAGATCTTTCCTTTTGATGCAAGCCTATGAGAAACACCTAACCCACATAGACATAACAAACATATAGCATGGGTTAGGTAACAAAGCACAATTCACAATTACTTACCATACCACTAGATCACTTGATCTCACGTGGTACATTGTTTGTGCTTTGTGAGTTGACCACTTAGATATACTCTTCGAGCTTCATCTTGGTCAACCAACATATTTACTTCAAGCTCCATCTTGGTTTCTTGAAAGCCACAATGAACTCTTCATTTCACTTCATTTCTTCAAGACAATATCACCAAAGACTCTTTCATGACCATATCAAGTTCCATTATGAATATCATCTTGGTCACCACTTGCCCTTCTAAAAACTCCATCCCAAACTCTTGAGAGGCATAATGAATTCGTCACTCTAATTGCCTGCTTCAAGACTTGATCAACATGATCTTGTCTTGAGAGGCATAATGAATTCTCCACTCTAGTTGCTTGCTTCAAGGCTTGATCAACCGAAACCCAACACATGAGCTCACCATGATCTTGTCTTGAAACCATAACTCGAATTCTTCTCTTTGATTATTCTCTCAAGCCTTGATCCTCAGAAGACCAACTTGAAACCTCGCTGGATATGGAATCTCGAGAGCCAACACCTAGGCCCCGTGAGCACGGGGTATCCAGAGAGTTGACACTCGACCCCGTGCGCACGGTATAAGCCCGTGTGCATGGGGTATCCAGAGAGGGATACCATGAGGACTTCTTCGGATGCTTTGATGGCAATCTTCTCATAACAACCCAAAGAACTTCAAGCATCACTATGGAACATATCTTCATATAAGATCCAATGCACTTGATGCTCCATAGGAATTGTCATTTAATACCAAAGCTTAGAGCAAATATAACTTCATCTATATGGACTTCATCCTTGATTCCATCCAATATCCTTGAGGCATTATCTTCATATATATGGACTTCATCCTTGATTCCATCCAATATCCTTGAGGCACCATCTATGGACAAAACCTTCAAATATATCTCACTGAAAACATTAGTTCATAGAGATTGTCATTCAATTACCAAAACCACACTTAGGGGCTACATGCCCTTTCAATCTCCCCCATTTTGGTAATTGATGACAATCTCAACAAGAGGGTTTATATAATGAATTTAAAACAAGTATGCAATCTATCCGAGAATAAATTGAATACTTGAGGTGGTTTTGATAGCCTCAAATATCACAAAGATAGTTTAGAGGGTTTAGGTGAAGTAGGTTGGTTCATGCATATCTACATTTGTTGTGGTTGTTGCATGGATGTGTATATAGAGGAAACTCCACCAAGTTCTTCCATGCATATATTGTGGGGGAGTTTGCTCTATATAGTGTGGTTCTACTAGCATCAAATTCTTGTGTAGTATTTCGATACTATATAGAGCAAACTCCCCCACAATATATGCATGGAAGAACTTGGTGGAGTTTCCTCTATATACACATCCATGCAACAACCACAACAAATGTAGATATGCATGAACCAACCTACTTCACCTAAACCCTCTAAACTTCTCCCCCATTGGCAACAAGTGCCAAAATGGAGAAAAAAAATCTAGAAGACCAATATAGTATGAGTTCCTCCTTAATTTGTGCATTTCTCATATTGTGAGTGGAATCAAATGCACATATCCAGTTACGAACAAATGAAGAAATTCACACTATATTGAGGATCCATAAAATGCACCAAAAAGATATTATGATATGAGCATAGGAGTGTTCTAAAGAACATAGAGAAGCTCCCCATGATTTGTGCATTATTTAGTTTTGTACTTGGATACAACGTGCACAAAATAGGATCATCACTTGACTAAGCAAGGGTCCAAAATATATCCAACAACTCATGAGTGCAATGATATATGCAATACATACAAGCACTCACTACTCAACCTCTTACCGGATCCACCAAAGAATAAAAAGAGACAATTCCAAGGACCGGCAAGGAAACGAAAGGATATCAAAGAGGGATATGCACTTTCTCATGTGTATAAGTTTCTTACGTGGCCAATAATCATCAAGATGAGCATCCACAAAGAAACTTGCACAAACAAAAAGATACAAAAGATAAGAACATGATATCCAAGAATGAATCCATTATTTATACAAACTTGATCTTAGCGTAGGGCTTTGTCACATGGCACATGGAACAAGGCACATGGCGCAAACTGATCTCATTTGCATAAAAATGAATTACTAAGCATGAGAGCAAATACCACAACCAAAAAGATTGTTTCTTGCAATTTTATCAATATTGCACATAAGAGCCTTTGAGGAATTGGTATGCAATAAATTGCTTAATTGGCATATTTGGGATAAGTGAACCATGAGCATGGTTTTATAGATCCCCATGATATGCTTCTTCTCAAAAGTCTCATAGATGCAATAAGGAGGTTTAAGCTGTTGCAAGAAACACAAACTCAACAAGTACTAAACATGCCATGATGCAACATACACAATGTTGACTCTAATTTAAACAAACGCATGAAGTAAGTACTTGTTACCGAGAGAGCATTGGTTCAAGGGGCCCTTGATCTAGTGTCACGCCCAATATGCGATACTATCCTAAAGAGACTCGAAGGCCCCACCAAGGATAGAACCGCATATTGAAACGCTTTTACAAGGTGGATATCATTACATCAACATTGCATAATATTTGGGGATACATACAAGGCATACAAATGCCGCAAGAATACATCAATACATCATACATAAGATCAACATCCGACTACGGATGAAACATAAACAGAAACTCAAACGACATCCACCCTGCTAGCCCAGGCTGCCGACCTGGAACCTATCCCCTGATCGAAGAAGAAGCAGAAGAAGAACTCCAAACAAACGACATCGCTCTCGCGTCATGATCATCGCACAACCTGTACCCGCAACTGGTGGTGTAGTAATCTGTGAGCCACGAGGACTCAGCAATCCCATTACCATGGGTATCAAGACTAGCAAAGCTTTATGGGAAAGGAAGGGGTAAAGTGGTGAGGTTGCAGCAGCGACTAAGCATGATATGGTGGCTAACTTACGCAAAGAAGAGCGAGAAGAGAAGCAAAGGAACGGTCGTGAACTAGCAATGATCAAGAAGTGATCCTGAACTCCTACTTACGTCAAGCATAACCCAGAAACCGTGTTCACTTCCCGGACTCCGCCGAGAAGAGACCATCACGGCTACACACGCGGTTGATGCGTTTTAATTAAGGTCAAGTGTCAAGTTATCTATAACCGGATATTAACAAATTCCCATCTGCCACATAACCGCGGGCACGGCTTTCGAAAGAAAATACCCTGCAGGGGTGTCCCAACTTAACCCATGATAAGCTCTCACGGTCAACGAAGGATATTCCTTCTCCCGGGAAGACCCGATCAGTCTCGGAATCCCGGTTACAAGACATTTCGACAATGGTAAAACAAAACCAGCAAAGCCGCCCGAATGTGCCGACAAATCCTGATAGGAGCTGCACATATCTCGTTCTCAGGGCACACCGGATTGTCCAAGCTTCCGGTAGGCCAGCCCAGAGTTGCCCCTGGTGGCCACCGGCGACTGACAGGTTGGACCAACACTCAGAGGAGCACTGGCCCGGGGGGGTAAATAAGGATGACCCTCGAGAGCGCGACTCCCAAGGGAAAAGAAATAGGCTAGGCAAATGGTAAAACCAAGGTTGGGCCTTGCTGGAAGAGTTTTATTCAAGGCGAACTGTCAAGGGGGTCCCATAAATCACCCAACCGTGTAAGGACCGCAAAATCCGGGAACATAACACCGGTATGACGGAAACTAGGGCGGCAAGAGTGGAACAAAACACCAGGCATAAGGCCGAGCCTTCCACCCTTTACCAAATATATAGATGCATTAATAATATAAGAGATATTGTGATATCCCAACATAAACATAATCCAACATGGAGCAAACTTCATCTTCACCTGCAACTAGCAACGCTATAAGAAGGGCTGAGCAAAGCGGTAACATAGCCAAACAACGGTTTGCTAGGAAGGGTGACAAAGGTTAGAGGTTCATGGCAATTTGGGAGGCTCGAAGAGCAAGTGAATAGGTAGCGCAGCAAAGCGATAGAACGAAGCAACTAGCATAGCAATGGTAGTAATGAGATCCAAGGTGACGGTCATCTTGCCTGAAATCCCGCTAGGAAGAAGAACGAATCCATGAAGAAGATGAAGCCACGAAGACGAACGAATCCTCACGAACGCAACGACACGAGAACTATCGAGAAGAAGCACATCACAAGGTGAACACACCGCACAAGAACAAGGCATGATGCTCAACCAAGAATGATGCATGACAAGGTTACATGAAGATACTCATGACAAGAGATGATGCATACAAGAACAACACATCACAGCAAGTTTAAATGAGGCCGGAAACAACATATAACAATCCCGGTAAGTCCTCATATGCAAATTTTGAAATAGGTCCAGAACTGAATAAGCATTAAGTTGAAGTTGTTAAACAGCAAGTTAAAGAGCACCAAGATGATCTACACGAAATTCTAGTCAAGTTACATATAAAGTTCATTAGATTCGGAGCTACGGTCTAGAAGATATGAACAAGACAAGTTAAACATGACATTGATGCAAAATGCATACAAACATCAAGCAAACACCTCAAAACAAGGATGCAACATGGTAATATGAGACTACATGCAAAACTAAGCAAGTTTCATATAGAGCATGCTCAAAACGGAGCAACGGTGCAACACATACACTCCAAACAATACATAGCGACAATCTGACAAAAACAGCAACTAGGAATCTAGCAAGCATCAAAACAGTATGCTGCAGTAACTCAACATGAAAACAAAAGGCATGGGCATGATGTACAGGTAAAGCACAACAAAACATGAACACTGAGCTATCTCCAGAAATCACTAGAACATGCTCAAAAGGACATGGCAAGATTGCAAAATAATAACAGATTCACAGACTTAGCAGAATTACTGGACATGACAGAAACAACATCAGGTAGCAATGTTCAGAGCATGGTATCAACATGCTACAGGAACTTAACATAGCAAAATAAGGCATGGTAGTGTTCTACTAAAAGTACATGACAAAAGTCCCTTACTGACCATAAACCAAAAAGGACCCTAAGATATGATGGCAAGCATGTAAACGTAGCAAGTTTCGTTATCAGGTTTCAGACTTAGCAGAAAACAGAGCATGGCAGAAGTATTAATATGTAGGCCTCTTTGTAAGCTTGATGCACTCACTACAGAGCAATGCATGACAAACCAAGGATACCTACAGCAAGATGGCATGTTTATGAAGCTATCCATGGCAAGAACAATTGCATAGCATGTATGGATCAACTAGAATAAGCTTGGCAAAAATGCATATCATGTTAAGAATCTGCCAGAGATATTTTATAGCAAAAGTAGAGCAAGATTGAGTCATGCTACGGTACTCTAAAATTGCAAACAATTGCAGGAATGGATCAATCACAACTATAGCTAGAAAACATCCTTACTGAACATCTCCAAAATATGCATGGATCTCTCTGTAGCATTAAGTTTACATGGCAACAAAATTACAGCAGACAAAGACTTAGAGAAATCACTAAGTCCCTGAAAACAGAATTATTACGGGACCTACTTTGCATGCTTGTGCTAGTCACCATAGAGATCACAAAAATACAAGGGCTATACCACTGGAAAGATGGAATGGCATACTTCAAAACACATGTAGAGCTCATGCTCAAAAGATGCACAGAATAAATGATACAAAAATGACAAATCTCCAAGTTCTGATAAGAACCAGAGAATAACAGCAACTAGCCCTCTTCCAACAGAGATTTGGGCATCAAGATGACATCTAATGAACATGATGCAATTGAACAAAATGAAGAGCATCACGAGTCGAACAATTTGACATATTATACGCGCGAATGGGAGCTACATGCAAGAAGTTACGATGCTATGAACATGGCAAGATGCTGAGAAAAATCAAGGACTTAGGAAAAAAAGAGGGGCGAGAAGTCAACGGCTACCGATGAATCTGGATCGAGCAACTGCTACAGGAGCTCGCCGGCTCGGTGGAGCAGCTCGCCGGGGCGGCCGGAGGAAGGAGGAAGGAGGAGGCGAGGCCGGAGGGTCGCCGGCGTCGGGCGGGGCGGCGCCGGCGGCGGCAGCGCCGGGGCGGCGGTCGGGCTTGCGGCGGCGGGGTCGGCGGGTCGCTGGAGGCGGGGCGCGGCGGCACCGCGGCGGCGGGGCGGAGGCGCGAGGCGGGCGCCTCGGAGCGGCGGCGGCGGCTCGGGCCCGCGCGGGCCCCGGATGGGCTCCGCGGGCCGCGGCGGCGGGGGAGCTGGAGGCGGCGACGTGGCACGACGGGGTTGGGCGAGGAGGCGGCGCTGCTGACGTGGCGCCCTGCCACTGGTCGGCGCGATGTGGAGGGGAGCGGCGGACATGTCCGGAGCGGCGCGGAGATTGCGTCCGGCGGCGGAGAGAGGAAATTGCTAGGGTTCATCTGCGCGAAAAACTCGGGAGAGACACACATATATAGGTAGAGGGAGCTAGGAGAGTCCAAATGAGGAGCGGTTTTCGCCCACGCGATCGTGATCGAACGACCGAGAGCATGGGAGAGAGTTTGGTGGGCTTTGGGCTGGTTTTGGAGGGTGTTTTGCTGGATACTCAAATGGACATTGCGGAGGCCCGGTTAATCGTTGGAGTACCAAACGACCTCCGAATGGAACGAAACTTGACCGGTAGTCTCCGGGTGGTATATAAAGACCACTTGACAAGCCTCGGTCCATTCCGAGAAAGTTTGACACACGCACACGAAAGAAAACAAGAGGGGTGCACCGGAGGAGATAGGAGCGCCGGATTGAAAAACGGACAACGGGGAAAATGCTCGGATGCATGAGACGAACACGTATGCAAATGCAAAGCACATGATGACACGATATGCAATGCGGATGATGACATGGCAAAATGCAACACGCAAGCAGATGACATGGCAACGACAGCGAATAACTGGCAGACACCTGGCGCATCGGATCCGGGGCGTTACATCTAGCCCATGAACATGAGGGACTTGATCTTGTTCTTGGATAGGTAAATGATCTCCCATAGCATCTTGTTCTTGTGTTGGGGGTGATGACTTCCCTTGTGGTGGATCCACAAGAGGGGCTCTTACTCCTTCTACTTCTACATGGACAAAGGGTGTTTCTTGTGGAAGAATATGACCAATCCCCATTGTACTTGTAGCTTGGGAAGGAGCCTCATCACCTACAACACTTGAAACAAATTGCTCCGCATGGAAGCTGTTATTCTCATCACACTCCACATTCACCATTTCCTCAATACATCCCGTGGATTTATTGAGAATACAGTAAGTGTGGGAGTTTGATGCATATCCAACAAAAAGACCCAAATTATGTTAACCGGGTTGAATTGATTAGAATGAAACACTTACAACCGAATCGGGTTTTCATTTATCTTCTCCCTCAAATCAAAGAATCAACCAAGCTTGGCTCTAATAATTTTCCATGGTGTCTCCACATTCCTTGTGAATAAGCCAAGCATCCAATGCTTCTCCACAGTACCTAAAGCACATTAAGGTACAATTTGGTCCCCAAACATATTGGGTCCGAAGTAGTTAGGACAACCACAATATATAGGGGCAAACTCCACATTAAATATGTGCAAAAGGATATGAACTTGAAGTTCATGCACACTTTTAACCATTAATGATTTTATGGAGTTTACCCTACATAGAGGATCAAGTAGCAAGCAAGGCATGAAGAAGAATATAAATAAATATGCATGCTCATGCCTACCAAGATCCAGAGAGATACGATTTGGACAAAAGAACACTTAACCGAAGAATACTCCGATAATATCACAAAGTATTCAAGTTGTCCAAATTATATCAAAGTGACGAATCCACACAGGACCGCACACAAAGTACAACATATGAACTAAGCAAAAACCAAAGAGCATATAGGATATACAATACACACATGCTCAAAGGCTTATCTTACTCAAGTAGATAAAAGATAGCACAATCAGTGAGATAAGGCAAGTTGAAGCACAAGCCGAGAAGAAGATGATCATAAGGTTCTACCACATGAGGGAATACCAATTGTAAGAGAATACAAATGGTATTTGGAATTAACACTCGGGGGTAGATTACGAAGATGCACAGGATCATCAACAACTCCAAAGCAAAGAAAGATAAATAAAGCGTACTTGGCCGGGTGGACATTTCTGCCCATAGGACCCCGTGCGCACGGGCTAGGTCAGCCCCGTGCGCACGGTGTGTCCAGAAAAAAAACACCACACCGTGCGCACGGGGGTCTAGGACCCCGTGTGCACGGGGTGTCCAGTGATTTTCACCCACCCCGTGCGCACGGGGGTCTAGGACCCCGTGCGCACGGGGTGTCCAGTAAGTTTCGTGGTACCCCATGCGCACGGGGGTCAGAGACCCCGTGCACACGGGGTGTCCAGAAACTTACTGAAGAACCTCACAGGACAACGCGATGAAGCACGCAACAAAGGTAAATAACAACCAACAAGAGATAATTAGTGGATACTCTGAGAATTTGAATTTCGAATGAGCTTGACATACCACATAGTGACTAGATAAGATTGAATATCAATACTATGTGGCATTTCTCATATTCACATTTTGGGTTTGTGATGTGCACACAACAAAACACTCCCCCATAATGTGATGATCCACTAATATCTTGCAAGAGCCAATCAAGATACAATACAGGCTCAAAACAGCAAACACCACTATATAATGTGCAATGCAACCTACACATGCTAGATAACACAAATCAAGCATACTAAGAAACACAACATATAGATGCACATGCTAGATACAAAACCTAAGCATGCACGGGGCGAGCAACTTTCAATGTAAGCAATATAAATACAAGTTACCGCAAAGAGGAACATTGGATAGATAATATGAAGATAATCCACATGACTTGGCTCGAACAAATAAATGGTGGATATCCTTTTCTTTATGAACTAGCCAAATCTCCAATGTCCTCCACACACCTATTGATCAAGTTTGAGCTTGATGGTACCCAACCAAGTTGGGTCCTAAGAAGTTAGTCACAATAGGCTTGGCAACCCAAATGGCCTTTTCCATTTCCAAGCCACTTTGGGCGCCAACAAACTTGGCAAACAAATTTCCAACAACATCCTTCCTAAGCGAATAATGATCATTGACTAGAGGAGGCTTAGGGATGTTACCGTTGGGACAAGATGAGGATATGTGTCCCTTCTCACGACAATTATAGCAACATGTGCTCCCCCTTCTCTTCTTCTTTATTTTCTCAACTTGGGGAGCATTATCTTGGTTCATCATTGGTAGTGGCCTTTCTTCAAGTTGAGGTTGACCTTGAGATTGAACTTGAGGCCGCTTCCCTTGTTGCTTCACATTTGAAGCCTTCTTCTTCAATGGACAATCTCTCACATGGTGTCCAACATTCTTGCACTTGAAGCATGTAATGTTGGCATCATTCTTGACTTGGTCTTGTCCCTTCTTCTTTTTCTTGGACTTCTTGTTGTTGGAGATGAAACCAAGTCCACCCTTATCATGAGGGGATTTTTGAACACTCAAGATAGTGTTGAGAGTGGAATTTCCTTCATGACACATTTCCAAGTCTTTCTTCAAATTAGTGACTTGGGCCTTGAGCTCTTTGTTTTCCTCTACAAGGTTAGTATCAACAAAAGTACTAGAGGAAGTAGAAACTTCATTGTTAGAGCAACAAGGCAAGGAGAGCAATTCATCACAAGAATTGGGAATAATATGTCTAGATGAATCACTAGGACTAGCACATGTCAATAAAGCATTTTGAGTAGAAATAGTGCTAATGTCCACATGAGGCTCACAAGATGTTACCTTAGTCACAATAGCCTCATGAGCTAACTTTAGCCTTTCATGGGAGATTAGAAGGTCATCATGAGAGCCCGAGAGCTTTTCATGACTTTCTTCTAATTTCCCATAATTGCTAGTTAGCAAAACAAGTTGAGCCCGTAGCTCAACATTCTCCTTCAAGATAGATGCTTCACAAGAAGTAGAGTTAGTAGCACAAGCATCATTGACAATATGAGAGGAGCTAGAAGAAACTAGAGACTTCACATGAGTAGCTTGAAGTTCCTCATAAGACTTAGAGAGTTTGGCTAGCTCTCCTTTGACATTCTTGTAGCCAAGGTCAAGGTGCTCAAAATCCTCTTTAAGTTTATCATGAGCAACTTCAATCTCTTCTTTGGAAGATTCTAAGTCTCTAAGAGTTTCTAGAGCATCAAGAAGGTTACAATCAAGTTTATCATTTTGTTCTTGCTCTTCGTGAAGTAAATCATTACACTTTCCAAAATGAGTAATAAGATCTTTAAATATCTCATAAGTGTTCTTATTTACTCCACGAAGAGAATTACCAATTTCATATATTTCTTGACTCATATCCCTATCACATTCATCATCACTCTCATCATTATCATTACTAAGAGTAGATGATACCTCGGTAGTACCTCTTGCCATGAGGCACATGTGAACATCGGAGGTTGATGATGATTCTTTTGGAGAGGGAGATTCTTCATCATCAAGAGTAGGATATCCATGTCCATCCTCTTGACACTCATAGCATTTCCTCTCCAACATAGTGATTTCCTTCTTTGCTCTTCTAGCAAATTCTCCATTAGTGATGTGTGCACCATTTTCTCTTATTTCCTCTACATGGTTAGTCAAACAACAACTAGAGGAAATAGAAGCATAGATATCATGGCAACAAGGAGAATCAAGCATATCATCACAACAAGTATTCAAGGAATCTCTATATGATATGTAAGGACTATCAACACAAGAATGTATGTCATTTTTGCTAGATGTGTTCAAGTCCAAAGAAGCTACAAAATTAGCATTTATGCATGAAAGATCATCAATGTTGAGCACAACATCATCATCACAAATTATATTTCCACTCACCATGTCATTACCTTGGGACATGTCATATGATGGTGAGGTGGAAGAAGTTGAAATGTCCAAGCACACGGAGGAAGAAGCAATATGGAGTTCTTCATGATATGAAGATGTGGAGAACTCCTCAAGAGACACCTCCGAAATATGATTGACCTCATCAAGATTGGACCCACCATATATTTCTTCAAGTTTTGTCCACATCTCATGAGCCGACGCACACGTCATAATTGACTCAAACACTTCGGGGGATATAGACCGGATTAAGGCATTCTTTGCACCATACCCACAAAGCATATCATCATTTTCCTTAATAGAAGGAAAAAGTTCATCCTTCCATGGAGAAGCCCCTACAAGAATAATTCGCACAAAATTTGGACCCATGGCCCAGAAATGACAAAGCATGCGAATTTTCCACAAGTGATAGTTTGTGCCACTAAAACAGAAAGTGTCATCGTGCACTATACCACTAGTCGACATCTTTACTCTCTAGGCGGTGAAGCCTAGCAAGGAGAGACCAAAGCTCTGATACCAATTGAAAGGATCTAGATGACGACTAGAGGGGGGGTGAATAGGCGTTTTAAAACTGTTACGGATTTGGCTTTATCCTAATGCGGAATTAAACTAAACGGATACCTTTCAAGCACAAATCCTAAATATGCTAGGCTCAACTAAGTGCACCAACAACCTATGCTAAACAAGATAGGCACTTAAGGAAACTAGCAAGCACAAACTATATCACAAGATATGGAAATGTAGGAACTACTAAACAATTCAACCAGCACAAGATATATCAATATGAGCAAGTATGAATTGCGGTAAGTAAAGGGTGTGGGTAAGAGATAACCACAAGTGAGTCGGAGACGCGGATTTATCCCGAAGTTCACACTCGTGAGAGTGCTAATCTCCGTTAGAGCGGTGCCAAAGCCAAAGCTCCGGGGCGTCACCAAGTGACTCACCGTATTCTCCTTTTCGAGTCACCCCCAACGGATGAGCCTCGATTCACTCAGGGTTGGTCTTGAAGCGACCACCACACCTTTACAAACTTCTTCGGAGCACACCAGAAGCAAGGAAGCTTCCGGAGGAACTTGACCACCTAGGCCACTTCAACACCCTTCCCCGGAGCACACCACAAGAGGAAGCTTCCGGGGGAACCTTGGCCACATAGGCCTCTTCACAATCTTCACAATGAATATCACCAAACCGTCTAGGAGGCCGAAACCTCCAAGAGTAATAAACTCACGGACTCTCACTCGAACTAATCGATGTGAGGAGCTCAAACCAATGCAACAAATGCAATGCAATGCCAAGCAACAAATGCTCAACACACTCTCTCAATCTCACAAGATGCACTTTTGAAAGTAGGAGATTGAGGAGAGGGGATGCAATGGATATGATCAACAAATGGCTCACAAATCCATCCACAAATCCCCCTTCACATAGAGGGGAGAAAGGGCTTTGGGAGAGGTGTAGAGAGGCTCAAAATGGTGTTTTGAAAGTGTAAGAACCAACCCCCAACCGGTGGGAGGAAAGGGCCCTTAAATAGCCAAACTCAGAAACTAGCCGTTGGGGCTCCAACGGGCATTTCCTGGGCACCCCGTGTGCACGGGGGTTTAGACCCCGTGCCCATGGGGTCCCGTGCGCACGGTACAAGCCCCGTGCACATGGGGCCCCGTGCCCACGGGGGTCAAATACCCCGTGCACACGGAGTCCCCAGGACAGCCAGCAGCAGCCCACTAAAACGTTGATAACTTTGGCATGCGGACTCCGAATTCGATGATCTTGGGCTTGTTTTGAAGCTATGGAAAAGCCCAAGGTCCTCAGATAGAGAACCACCCAAGATAAACAAGAAAGAATGATGCAACTAATGCAAAGTTTTGAGCTCTCTACATGCGACGTGATCAAGCTACTTGCCCGAGAGTCCCTCTTTATAGTACGGCTATCAAACCTATAATCCGGTCTCCCACCAAGCACTATGAGACCGGCAAAACTAGGAAAACCTAGCTAAGGTATACCTTTGCCTTGCACATTCAACTTGAGCTTGATGATGACTTTAATGCTTGCCTCAAGTTGGAATCCCTTTCTTGTCCACGACCACTTGGTGAAGATACTCGAATTGCTTCCTCATGATGCAATGAGGGAAGCCTTATCTCAAGCCCATCTTCACATGCACATTATCATGATGTGGACCGCAAGCTTCAAAGCATATAACCTCCGGCTTCTCATCTTGCACCTGGACTCCCCGAACTCGATGACCATCACCACTTGATGTCATCTCATCTTGCACTTGGACTCCTCGAATCCGATGACCATCACCACTTGATGTCATCCACACATAGGCTACACGAGATCTTTCCTTTTGATGCAAGCCTATGAGAAACACCTAACCCACATAGACATAACAAACATATAGCATGGGTTAGGTAACAAAGCACAATTCACAATTACTTACCATACGACTAGATCACTTGATCTCACGTGGTACATTGTTTGTGCTTTGTGAGTTGACCACTTAGATATACTCTTCGAGCTTCATCTTGGTCAACCAACATATTTACTTCAAGCTCCATCTTGGTTTCTTGAAAGCCACAATGAACTCTTCATTTCACTTCATTGCTTCAAGACAATATCACGAAAGACTCTTTCATGATCATATCAAGTTCCATTATGAATATCATTTTGGTCACCACTTGCCCTTCTAAAAACTCCATCCCAAACTCTTGAGAGGCATAATGAATTCGTCACTCTAATTGCCTGCTTCAAGACTTGATCAACATGATCTTGTCTTGAGAGGCATAATGAATTCTCCACTCTAGTTGCTTGCTTCAAGGCTTGATCAACCGAAACCCAACACATGAGCTCACCATGATCTTGTCTTGAAACCATAACTCGAATTCTTCTCTTTGATTATTCTCTCAAGCCTTGATCCTCAGAAGACCAACTTGAAACCTCGCTGGATATGGAATCTCGAGAGCCAACACCTAGGCCCCGTGAGCACGGGGTATCCAGAGAGTTGACACTCGACCCCGTGCGCACGGTATAAGCCCGTGTGCATGGGGTATCCAGAGAGGGATACCATGAGGACTTCTTCGGATGCTTTGATGGCAATCTTCTCATAACAACCCAAAGAACTTCAAGCATCACTATGGAACATATCTTCATATAAGATCCAATGCACTTGATGCTCCATAGGAATTGTCATTTAATACCAAAGCTTAGAGCAAATATAACTTCATCTATATGGACTTCATCCTTGATTCCATCCAATATCCTTGAGGCATTATCTTCATATATATGGACTTCATCCTTGATTCCATCCAATATCCTTGAGGCACCATCTATGGACAAAACCTTCAAATATATCTCACTGAAAACATTAGTCCATAGAGATTGTCATTCAATTACCAAAACCACACTTAGGGGCTACATGCCCTTTCAATGCATATGTAGTGTAGCTCCTTGCTTGCGAGTACTTTGGATGAGTACTCACGGTTGCTTTCCTTCCTCTTTTCCCCCTTTCCTTTCTACCTGGTTGCCGCAACCAGATGCTGGAGTCCAGGAGCTAGAGACCCCGAGGATGATTCTACGTGGAGTTCGGCTTCGAGGAGTAGTTAGGAGGTCCCAGGCAGGAGGCCTTGCCTTTTCGATGGTTGCTACTTTTGTGCTAGCCTTCTTAAGGCAAACTTGTTTAACTTATGTCTGTACTCAGATATTGTTGCTTCCGCTGACTCATCTATGATCGAGCACTTGTATTCGAGCCCTCGAGGCCCCTGGGTTGTATTATGATGCTTGTATGACTTATTTATGTTGTAGAGTTGTGTTGTGATATCTTCCCGTGAGTCCCTGATCTTGATCGTACACATTTGCGTGCATGATTAGTGTACGGTCAAATGGGGGGCGTCACAAGTTGGTATCAGAGCCGACTGCCTGTAGGAGTCCCCTTTCTAACTCCTTGGCCGAAGTTGTGTCTAGTTATTGCAAAACTTTTACTAACATGGCTGTGTGTCTTACGGGCCCACGTCGCCATTGGGTGGTACTAGGATCTTTTACTCCTTGTCTATACTCTGGGTCTCTGATCTCTCTTCTATTCGGGTTAATTGAATTTTGCTAAATCTGACATTAGGATCTCGTTATCACTTTCACCCGGAGAGCCCCTTATTACTGATGATCGTCTGCTGCACGTGAAGACCCTGAAGATACTCTCCGCTGATAACCCGAGAACTTGTGTTCATCGCTTTTGCAATTCCCTTTCAACGATAAACTCCTATGGATAGCCACGTATACTCGCCATTCATACAATTTTTCCCAGTTGATCTTGTTATTACAAGATACCCCGAAATTCTCTTTGCTGCTCCGAGAATCCTTTGAGCTTACTGCCTTGCTGTTCTTTGCCACATGAATACCATTAAGGATAATTTCTAGCACTCATCGGATATTTGCTCATCCCCAGTTGATTCATGTATTTCACAAAAGTCTTCAAAATACTATTTGAACTTCCGAAATCCTGAGTAGCCTATTGCTCTTGAAATTCTTACTTGCTTGCATTATGGTTAATCCCATAAGTCTAAATCTTATTGGCATCTCTTGTCATTATCATTTTGAGTCCGTTGATTCAATTTGTTGCAAAAGCTCGCAATCCTCAATCAGATCCTAGAATTCATCCTTCCGGCTCAGACGTCATTTTAAACGTGAGTTGGATCTCGACCAATCAAATTTGCCATCGATTGTACCCGTAAGTTTACTCGACTTATCCATCCCTAATCAGAGCATTGCTTCTGATCCCTTGTCTTGGAATTCATAATTCCTTTGCATTTGAGCTTTTGAGTTAGTCAGTTGTTTCTATAATCTGATCTCCTTGCATTCTTTCTTCCTCTGGTTGAGTACTGATGCTCACATCAGATCCCTTGTGGACCACCAGACCCTTTTGTCGGATTTTATCCGACAATGTCCTCCATATTAAATAAGCTTGTGAGCTTTTCCTCAGATACATGATGCCTTTGGTAAATTGTATCCTCTGCTTTGTGAACCATGCTCTACTTTCGAGCTTGTATTATTTACTCCGAAGTTTGTGGTATATGTTCCTAAGATGCCCTGATGGGTTGAACCTACACCTTCCCTAATCCGTGTGAACCCGAAAGATTTCACGGGTCATACTTATCTGGTATTGCATCAGGTAAAAACTTTCGACAACTAATGTCATTATCAAAATACGAGAGGCGAATGGAAGGTTATGCATTGAAGAAGTGGGAGTCGACCTTGAACCTTTGTGTTCATGCCCATGGACACGATGTAGATCCTATCAAGGAAGCTTCTTATAATAATAGCTATTTCCCTGGTATAATATCATCTGGTATCGGTGAATTGATCCTTTGCAATCATGGTTCCGACCATGTTTCTCCTTGATTCCGTTTCTCGTGCAAGTTTGAGCACTTGTCTTCTGCAAATCAATACCCTAGTCCAACCTCTACCTTGATCTGTCGTCGAGTATTACCCCCTGGTATCTCGAGATTATCATGGAACTGCATAACTTCTTATGAGTTATTCATCAAGTGCTACATTCTCACTGATTCCAATTTTCCACGGGCTCTGGGTTATTAATCACGCAAAGACACCGATAACTGAACCGAGTCCGCACTACGGTTCAACAACTCTTAGTAATCTTCTTTAAGTACGAGTTTGTACCCGATCACGCCATTCCTAGCCTGTTTGGCTATATCATTATCTTGATGATTTTAACTGTGCTACCTGGTCCTTATTCCCAGAGCACCACTTTCGACGATGAGCTAAGCTTACGTCGATTTTCCTCGTCATATCGTTTCACCTCGAACAACAAACTTGACCCCGAGTTTGTGTAGTATCTGTGGCTCCAATAATCTTTTGTTGCATCAGTCCTTTTGCTTGATGTAGTCGCTGATCAATTGCTTCTTCGTGGATCCCCTCGACAACAAAATGTCGTGATCATCATCAACATTTTGACTCCTTCCAGGATATCAATGGAATTCTTGATGATAAGTGCCATCCTCGTTCCTTGGTAATTTGAGTTACCATCGACAACATCCTTACATTCCTTTCATCACAAACTTGATCATGTTATGGAGCTCCTTGCTAACCAGCTTATGTTATGTTCTACCTTGGAGTATTACCATCTTTTATGTCAAGGATATTGTGAGAATTTCTCCACCTCTTGAGAATTCTTGATATAGTAATACTTCTCGCCATCTCCATTTGTTTTTTGATCCCCGTGTTGTTTCTAACCGGAAAACCAACAATTGAACTATGATGTGCGACTTCAAAACTCCTAGCAACCCTATTGCTTTGAAGTTAATGGTCGATATTTCATTCTTAGACCATTGGTTATCGAATCACCGTTCTAACATAGATCATTCTACCTAAGCCCATATTTCGGGTGCACCTTTCAACCAATGTTTAATTGTGTATGTTTTCCTCGAGCATACCTCATTATATCATTTGATCTGACAAATGTTATCTCCTTGTTCACATAAGTGTGGAAATCCCTCTTTTTGGAAATCTCGAGGAATTGTCGCTGGGTCCATCAGCCACCCCCTCATCCTCTCCTTGGTTTAATGATGAACTCTTGTTTCGGAACTTACTTTCATAGTTCATTTCCTGAGAATCTTACAATGTCATCCCATCAATTTGTGTTGCACCTTTCTTCTCAGACATCCTGAGTCTAAGGTATCCTGACACCAATCAGATCTGAACCTCGGTCAGATATGATGGTTGGAACATATTTCCAAGAGTTATACATTGGTCTTTATATGACCCAGTAGGGCGATGTCGTGCCTAGCACACCTGGCCGGAGGACCTATTGTTACCATTTCCTTTTAGCAAGGTTAGCCATTCTTCCATGAGGGAATTGTAAGACTTATTCTATAAGTTGTTCCTGATGGATCCTTTTTGTTTCCAAAGTCTGATCTTCACCTGTTGACCATGTCAATGCTATCTCGAAGAATGTCTATGGTACTCCGATCTTCAATAAAAACATTTGAAGCCCAAAGCTATTTGTTTCCTGCTCAATGAACCACACACCGTTGTATGGGTAATGACATGAAATTTCTCTCCCCTTACCTAAAGGGTTTTCTACATTATATCCTGTCATGGATATCATGCTCTGCTTGACCTTGGGAAGGTTATACCCTTGAAATATGTGCTTAAACACATTTTCCTTTCCATTGTTCTGTTTAATCTGATAATCATATTTTCCTTTCCATTGTTTTGTTTAACCTTTCTTGTAATCTGACTTAGCTGAGCAGAGATAATTCCATGCTTAGTTGAGCACCTCGTTGTACCACTCTCTCAGTAGACCATGTTACTTTTGTTGAGGACATTTCGGTAGCCACCGATGGATGAGAACTTGCCTATTGGTGCGCCTCGTTTCAACGAGCAGGAAAATAGTTCTCTTCGTCCCTCGCCCTTGGTACCAACGTGTTGCCGACATAACTGACAGGGTACTCTCTGACATGCCTTGCTATCATGACCATGCAAGATGTCACTGCTCCTACAAAAAAAACCACATGGTGGGCCCATAACCCACAGTTCCACAGGATCGAAACCTGACTCTCTTGTACACCCCCTGTTCCCAAGGTTATTTCTCACGTTTGGCTTCGTATGTAATTCACGTGCCACCTTTCGTGAGATCATCAATTTTGGTATCAGACACAATACTTATTCCCGTTGCTCTGAACCCTACAGGCATCGAGCGATTGCCTGCCCGCTTGAAACTTCCCCACGATACCTCCTTACTTTGCTCTCGATATTGTCTTAAATTTCCATTCGAGAGTTACTTTCTGCCACCTTCCCCGATGTTATCAACCAGATAGTCAACCGTTCAGAGGTCTGTTATTCCGAAGTTACCCCTTGTCCTTCGTAAGTACGATGGAGTTCCCGAAGAAAGGATGCCAGCTTCATCATGATTACCTTAAGCATGAAAAATGAAGACATCAACGTAACGGATCAACTTCTTCGAGAAGAGCAACCAAGACCGAGAAGATTCGTTAGAATTCCGTACCCAGAACTTTTCCCCTTACTCTACCTCTTAAATCTCGGGACGAGATTTCTTGTAGTGGAGGAGAATTGTAACGCCCGGATAATTAGGCTACAGTAATCCCACGCTAATGATGCCACATCACCTCGGTTACTGTTACTAATCTCTCGTTAGTTCAAAAAACCGGTTCAAAATTCAAATTCAAAATCAGGCAAACATAAAAGTTTTCAAATATTAAAACTAAAATGTTCGGAGTGAATCAAATATTACATAGGTAATTATGGTGGAGAAACCACACCTTTATAAAATGTTTAAATACCTTAAGATGATTAAAACAACAGCAAAAACAATTATTTAAATACCTTTTTTTAATTAATAAAATGTCAAACTAATTTATTTGAGGACTACACTTTTTGTGGCAATGGACTAAGTTGAGATACTAATTGAGATGATAAGTGTATATTTTACTAAAACAAAAAAAGAAGTAATAGGAAACAAAACTAAAACAGAAAAGGTGAAATAAATAAAATAATACAACAAAAATAAAATGAAAGACCCCCCCCCACGCTGGGCCAACCGGCCCAGCTAGTTAACCAACCGGCTGGCCCAGTCACGGCCTATATGGCCTATCCCCCCCGAACCCTAACTCCACCTACCCCCCACTCCACTTGATTCCCCCATCGTTCCCCTCACCCGCGCCGCCACACGCGCGCACGCTTAGTGGAGCGGGCGACCGACACCCGAGCCGCCGCTCCCTAGAGGCCGCCGCCCGCCGGCGCCGAGCACCGCCATCCCCGGCCTCCTCCTCGCGGCTCCCAACCTCCTGCGCCGCATCCCCATCCTCCTCCCCACAGGACGACGCTCGCCCCCGACAACCGCGTCGACCCCGACGCCCACCGGACCCCGCCGCTGCCCGGAGCTACCATGATGGTCTGCCTCCCCGCCGGAACGACGTCTCCGACCTCCTCCTCGAGCCCCACTGCCCCGTTCCCTACAACACCCCGTGAGCTCCCCCTTCTCCTCCGTTAGCCCCTGTGGCCAAGCACGCTCTCCCGCCGGCCCGTGCACAACCGCATCGCCGCACCCCTGCTCCTGGCCGCGCCGAAGCGCGCGCGTTCGCGCGCCACGCGCCCGTGCCTCCTACTTCCTCGTGCGCCCCACACTGGCCACGCCCGCGCGCTGGCTTACTGCCTCACGCCGGCCCCCACCCCGCTCCCCGCGCTGCAGCCTGCTTGCTGCGCCGCCGCTGCTAGTGCCGATGCTGCCCGCGCGCGCCCCACTCTGCCTAGCCGCTTGCCTCGCCCAACCGTGACGCCTCCAGTCGTCGCGCCCACGACCTCCCCTCGCGCTCGCCCGCGCCGACGCGAGTCCTGGTCGCCCGACGCCCCGCTCCGGCCAGTGTCGCCGGCGCCGGGCCCTGCGCCGGCCCCCTTCACCCGCTGGCCGCAGCGCCCTGTCAGGTGGGCTGGCGCCCGTCGCCCGTATCCCCCTCGCCCGTTCGGGCTGTGCCCGTAGCCCACACCCGCTATGGCCCCCTTGCCTATGACATATGGGGCCCACCCCCAGAAAAAAAGGGAATAAAAATAAAAAATTAAATAAAAATGATTTAAAATAAATAAATAATAAAATTAATTAATTAATTAACTTAATTAATCCTGTTAATATTAACTAATTAAGATTTATTAACCTAATAATTAATTAACCTAATTAACTACTGTTAATTAGCTAACAGCCCCTGACAGGTGGGACCCACCTGTCAGGTTGACCAGGTCAACGGTCAACGTTGACTGCTGACGTCATGCTGATGCATTAATTAAATTTTGAATTAAATTAATTTATTAAATTCTAAAAATGATTTAAATCTTTAAAATTTAATATAAATTAAACCGTAGCTCGGATGGAAAAACTTTGTACATGAAAGTTGCTCAAAACGACGAGACGAATCCGAATACGTAGTCCGTTTGTCAGCCACACGTTCCTAGCATAGCGAACATGGAACTTTCCCCCTCCGGTCCGACTGTCCGAAAACGCGAAACATCGGGAATACTTTCTCGGATGTTCCCCCCTTCGCCGGTACCACCTACTGCTGCGTTAGGGCACACCTAGCACCGCTCATTGTCATGTCATGCATCGTCATGCTTATGTTTGCATTGTATTTACTGTTTCTTCCCCCTCTTCTCTCCGGTAGACTACGAGACTGACGCTGCTGCTGCCCAGTTCAACTACGGAGTTGACGATCCCTCCTACTTGCCAGAGCAATCAGGCAAGCCCCCCCTTGATCACCAGATATCGCCTATTCTTCTCTATACTGCTTGCATTAGAGTAGTGTAGCATGTTACTGCTTTCCGTTAATCCTATCCTGATGCATAGCCTGTTATTGTTGCTACAGTTGTTACCCTTACGTGCTATCCTACTGCTTAGTATAGGATGCTAGTGTTCCATCAGTGGTCCTACACTCTTGTCCGTCTGCCATGCTATACTACTGGGCCATGATCACTTTGGGAGGTGATCACGGGTATATACTATATACTTTATATCCATGACACATGTGGTGACTAAAGTCGGGTCGGCTCGTTGAGTACCCGCAAGTGATTTTGATGAGGGGGCTGAAAGGACAGGTGGCTCCTTCCCGGTAGAGGTGGGCCTGGGTTCCTGACGGCCCCCGACTGTTACTTTGTGGCGGAGCGACAGGGCAGGTTGAGACCACCCAGGAGAGAGGTGGGCCTGGCCCTGGTCGGCGTCCGCGGTTACTTCAAATAACACGCTTAACGAGTTCTGGGTATTTGATTTGAGTCTGGCCATTTGGTCTATACGCACTAACCATCTACGCGGGAGTAGTTATGGGTATCCCGGCGTCGTGGTATCAGCCGAAGCTCTTCTTGACGTCAGCGACGGAGCGGCGCGCGCCGGATTGGACTGGGACGCCTGCTAGGCTAGGTCTGCTTCCGGCCGCGTACGCAACGTGCAGGTGTGCAATGGGCGATGGGCCCAGACCCCTGCGCGCATAGGATTTAGACCGGCGTGTTGACCTCTCTGTTGAGCCTAGGTGGGGCTGCGACGTGTTGATCTTACGAGGCCGGGCATGACCCAGGAAAGTGTGTCCGGCCAAATGGGATCGAGCGTGTTGGGTTATGTGGTGCACCCCTGCAGGGAAGTTTATCTATTCGAATAGCCGTGTCCCTCAGTAAAAGGATGACCCGAAGTTGTACCTTGACCTTATGAAAACTAGAACTGGATACTTAATAAAACACACCCTTCCAAGTGCCAGATATAACCCGGTGATCGCTCTCTAACAGGGTGACGAGGAGGGGATCGCCGAGTAGGATTATGCTATGCGACGCTACTTGGAGGACTTCAATCTACTCTCTTCTACATGCTGCAAGATGGAGATGGCCAGAAGCGTAGTCTTCGACAGGACTAGCTATCCCCCTCTTATTCTGGCATTCTGCAGTTCAGTCCACTGATATGCCCCTTTACACATATACCCATGCATATGTAGTGTAGCTCCTTGCTTGCGAGTACTTTGGATGAGTACTCACGGTTGCTTTCCTTCCTCTTTTCCCCCTTTCCTTTCTACCTGGTTGCCGCAACCAGATGCTGGAGTCCAGGAGCTAGAGACCCCGAGGATGATTCTACGTGGATTTCGGCTTCGAGGAGTAGTTAGGAGGTCCCAGGCAGGAGGCCTTGCCTTTTTGATGGTTGCTACTTTTGTGCTAGCCTTCTTAAGGCAAACTTGTTTAACTTATGTCTGTACTCAGATATTGTTGCTTCCGCTGACTCGTCTATGATCGAGCACTTGTATTCGAGCCCTCGAGGCCCCTAGGTTGTATTATGATGCTTGGATGACTTATTTATGTTGTAGAGTTGTGTTGTGATATCTTCCCGTGAGTCCCTGATCTTGATCGTACACATTTGCGTGCATGATTAGTGTACGGTCAAATCGGGGGCATCACAACAGATTGGCTATGAATCTCCTCAAATAATTGACTTTTCCAAGGAATTTTTGCATATCTCTCTTGCATGTTGAAGCCTCGACTTTCTGTATAGATTCTATCTTTTTGGGATCAATCTCCATGCCATCTTCATGAATAATGAAACCCAGAAACTTCCCAGACGATATACCAAAGGCACACTTCAAAGGATTCATTTCCAGTCCATATTTTTTCATGCTTTCAAAAGCTAAACGCAAATCGGCTAAGTGAGACTCAAAAGCATCTGATTTAACAACAATATCATCAAT
Organism: Triticum aestivum; assembly: GCF_018294505.1. NCBI lineage: Eukaryota > Viridiplantae > Streptophyta > Magnoliopsida > Poales > Poaceae > Triticum > Triticum aestivum. Next base: position 463,725,440 of record NC_057814.1, on the reverse strand, counting down.
ATAGACCTCAAGTATAACATCGAGTAAATCATGAAATATCAAATTCATAGCCCTTTGATACGTGGTGCCGAATTTTTAATCCAAAGGTCATCACCGTCCACTAAAAATAAACCAAGGAAACCGGGCATCGGAAAGCCGTTTTGGACATGTCCTCTTCGGCCATAAAAGTTTGGTTATACCCCGCATTACCATCAAGAAAGCTAATGACCTTATGTCTAGAAGCATCACTAATAAGCATGTCGGCCATGGGCATGGGATACTCATCTTTGGTTGTAGCTCTATTCAAATCTCTGAAATCAATGCACACCTTTAACTTGCCGGAGCCTTTCTTCTCCACTGGTACAATGTTAGAAATCCACTCGGCATACCTGCAAGGTCTAATAAAATTAGCTTTAAGAAAACGATCGATATCTTCCTTGATCCGGTCATATATGTTTTTGGATTAAACTTCCTGGCCGATTGCTTGTAAGGTCTAAATCCAGCCTTTATAGGTAACTGATGCTCCAATAGCTCTGGGCTTAAACCTGGCATCTCATGATATTCCCATGCAAAGCAGCAAACATATTCTTTCAATAGCTCGATCAACTTAGCCTTATGACCAGCTCTCAAATTTTTGTTTACAAATGTCGGCCTATGATGTCTACTACGCAACCTTCTTCTTGGGCCTCCAAGCGCGGAGTTTTGAAGGACAATAGCAATTTTCCCTCAAGTGGATGACCTAAGGTTTATCAACCCGTGGGAGGCGTAGGATGAAGATGGTCTCTCTCAAACAAACCTGCAACCAAATAACAAAGAGTCTCTTGTGTCCCCAACACACCCAATACAATGGTAAATTGTATAGGTGCACTAGTTTGGCGAAGAGATGGTGATACAAATGTAATATGGATGGTAGATATAGGCTTTTGTAATCTGAAAATACAAAAATAGCAAGGTAACTAGTAACAAAAGTGAGCAAAAACGGTATTGCAATGCTTGAAAACAAGGCCTAAGGTTCATACTTTCACTAGTGCAAAGTCTCTCAACAATGATAACATAATTAAATCATATGGCAATCCCTCAACGTGCGACAAAGAATCACCCCAAAGTTTCTATCGGAGAACGTAGGATGAAAACGTGCATCAACCCCTATGCATAGATTACCCCAATGTCATCTCGGGAATCTGCGTGTTGAGTGCCAAAACATACATCAAGTGAATCAATAGAACATCCCATTGTCACCACAGATATCCCATCGCAAGAAATACATCAAGTGTCCTCAAATCCAATACTCAATCTAACATAATGAAACCTCAAAGAGCAAGACTCAATTCATCACAAGAAGGTAGCTAGAGGGGGAGAAACACCATATGATTCACCTATAGTAACAAAGCTCGCGGTACATCGAGATCGTGCCAAATCAAGAACGAGAGAGAGAGAGATCAAACACATAGCTAGCGGTACATACCCTCAGCCCTGAGGGTTAACTACTCCCTCCTCATCATGGAGACCGCCGGGATGATGAAGATGGCCTCCGGTGATGGTTTCCCCCTCCGGCAGGGTGCCGGAGCGGGCTCCCGATTGGTTTTTCGTGGCTACAAAGGCTTGCGCCGGCGGAACTTCCGATCTAGGGTTCTTTTCGGAGGTTTCTATATTTATAAGAATTTTTGGCGTCAGAAACAAGTCAGGGGTGCCCGAGGGGCCCACAAGCTCGGGAGGCGTGCCTAGGGGGTGGGCGCCCCAGGCTTGTGGCCACCTCAGGACTCTTCTAGCCCAGCTCCAGTGCTTCGGGGGTCTCTTTTGGTCCAAAAAAAATCACCGTAAATTTTCAGCTTGTTTGGACTCCATTTGATATTCCTTTTCTGTAAAACTCAAAATCAAGGAAAAAACATAAACTGGCACAGGGCTCTAGGTTAATAGGTTAGTCCCAACAATAATATAGAATGGCATACTAATGCATATAAAACATCCAAAATAGATAATATAATAGCATGGACCAATAAAAAATTATAGATACGTTGAAGACGTATCAGCCTAGAAATTGAACCATCTCATATATCTATCTCTTCTAATGGATCAACTGATGTAAAACCTTGTCCGAGTTTATCCATATCATCTAACTCCTCTATAGACTCATACATATCGTTCTCATTGGACTGATATTCTGTAAGTCGCTTTTGTAATAATTCAGAGTTAGGATCCATTTAAATACATTATACTTTCGAGTTGATTGCCACCAACCGACTTTAAATAAACGGGCACAAAACCATTCTTTGTAGCACTCAGAAAATCAAACTCTGGTAGGTTGTGCCCCATCAAGCAAGTAGCACTAGGATGTTACCAGTCCACCGATGCATCGGCCAAGGCATACAAGCCGAGTTATCCGCATGAATGACCTCCACTTCATCATCAACCCACTGGATTAAAAATTGGTGCATGGTAGAAGGCACACATAGGTTGGCATGAACCCAATTACGACCTAATATAACGTTGTAGTTACCTTATACTTCGGTGACAAAGAATGCAGCAGCCAAAGTTTTGCTTCCGACTATAGGCTCCCCATACATCATGCCTTTGGCTTTAGTTTTCTCTTTGCCTTCAAATCCGTTAAGCACCATATTGGTCTTGATAAATTCTTCATCGGGCAAACCCAATTTCTTGAAGACCGGATAGGGCATGAAATTCACCACAGCACCACCATCAACAAGCATCCGAGTGAGCGGGGATCCGTTAATATGACCTCTGAGATACAACGGTTTCAAGTGTGTCACCGGTTCTTTTGGATTATCGAATATTGCATTTTTAGGGCCAAAATCTAGCTGAGCTACTTCCCCTTCTTCATCTACATCACGAAACTCAGCGAGTAAGTAATACACCATATTAATATCCATACCATCATGAACCGGTGTAGACTCATAGTCCAACATACCATCTTCCTCCTCGGGCGCGTCCACGGAATCTGAAATCTGTTCGAGTGAAGAAGAAGTAATAGGTGACGGAGACGATGTCATAGCTGCATCGTCCTCTTTTGGTGGTGTGGGTGCTGCTATGATAGATGTAGAAGCCGTTGCATCTTGTATTTGTGTAGGCATCCACACTTGTTTTTTAGGTACCATGGGCCGAGTATCATTGAACAATTTATCCCTTTGTTTCTGGGCCTCCTGTTCTACCATCTCTTGATTCCTTAACCTCTGTAGTTTCCTCTTCTGTGTCTTTGTTAGCCCTGAAGGACACCACTTTGGCTGAGTGTATTTAGGAGCTCTTGGCTTTGCTTTGGCTGGTGCTTGCTTCATGATCACTAACCGAGTGCTTTGGCGCGATAGCAAGTATCGGCCCAGTCGGATTGCTATGCATAGTCGGCTGTTGTATGGTGAATGTGTTTGGTGCCCAAGATGAGAGAGTCGGCATCGATTTTTTCCTTGCCTTTTCCTGACTCGACTGCTGCAACACTTGGTGACTTAGCACGCCACACTTGATTGCTGACCCTTTTTGATATCTTGCATTGGTCGATTGACACCGTTGTTCAAACGGCCTCGTATGGAGTAAGAAAGCATCTCACGAACGGGCCTCCTTAGTTCTGTCCACCCCAGATGAAATGCATAAGGGTCCATTGGGTGTTGCCCCCATCCTCCATTGAAGTCTCCCATGTAGTATGGCGCATAGGGGGGTGGCGCCATCCATGGTCCTGGTGCCCGCGACCCATATGGCCTTGCTTGATGCTGGAACTCTTGCCTCGGAGGCGATCTTGAGCGCTTCAAATTTGATGACCCGTTAGAGCTAGAACCGGCCGCTTGATTGGCATATTTTGACAGCAACATATCAAAAGTTGGCTTGATTTTCTTGCGTTGCACTTTAGCTTCATTCGTCTTCCACTTGCCAACCTCTGGACTCTTGGGCTTAACAAATTTGACATGAGTGTTCTCTTGCACTTGTGGTTTCCCCCAGAGTGTAGGATTCTTGATGGTGATTTTGATTACCTCCTTACCATCGGGTTGCTTGTCAAGCACAATATGTCTCCCCGAGACCTTGTTGTCATCCTTGCTTTTCCTGGGCTCACCAACAACAACATTAGCTTTATTAGTAGATTCGGCTACCTTCGGCCAAATGAGAAGCTTCTTCCCTGCAAATCCATGGTATTCATTGAGGACTATTTATCAAATTGCATCTCATAAAAGTTCAAGCATCCATCATTATAATTAATGGCCGATTGTATCTGTTGTAAAAAAACATTGCAATCATTAGTAGCATGAGAAAAAGAAGTATGATACTTGAAATAAGCACGTCATTTCAGCTCTTCAAACGGTGGTAAAATATGAGATATCCTAATAATCTTAGCTTGCAGCAAAGCATCAAATATTTTATCAACTTAGCAATGTTAAAAGTAAACTTCATCTCTTCATCGCGATTCTTATGAACCAGTTTTAGATCATTGTGATGTTGCTTGAAGCTACGTCAGTATTTCCCCAAAGAGGAAGGGATGATGCAGCACAACGGCGGTAGGTATTTCCCTCAGATATGAAACCAAGGTTATCGAACCAGTAGGAGAACCAAGCAACACAACGTAAACAGCCCCTGCACACAAATAACAACACCTCGCAACCCGACGTGTTAAAGGGGTTGTCAATCCCTTTCGGGTAACGACGCTAGAAATGGTGCGTGGACGGGAGAAAGTTGTAATAGTTTGAATAAATAGATCACAAATAAAATAAAGTGCAGCAAAGTATTTTTGTATTTTTAGTTTAATAGTGTTGGGGAACGTAGTATTTCAAAAAAATTCCTACGATCACGCAAGATCTATCTAGGAGAAGCATAGCAACGAGTGGGGAGAGTGTGTCCACGTACGCTCGTAGACCGAAAGCGTAAGCGTTTAGTAACGCGGTTGATGTAGTAGAATGTCTTCGCGACCCAACCGATCCAAGCACCGAACGTACGACACCTCCGTGTTCAGCACACGTTCAGCTCGATGACGTCCCTCGAGTTCTTGATCCAGTTGAGGCCGAGGGAGAGTTCCGTCAGCACGACGGTGTGGTGACGGTGATGACGAAGTTACCGGCATAGGGCTTCGCCTAAGCACTACGATGATATGATCGAGGTGTGTAACTGTGGAGGGGCCACCGCACACGGCTAAGAGAAGCTTTGGTGTGCCCTTGGGGTGCCCCCTCCCACATATATAAAGGGGGGAGGAGAGGAGGCCGGCCATAGGGGGGCGCGCCATAGGGAGGAGTCCTACTTGGACTCCCGGTCCAAGTAGGATTTGCCCCCCTCCCCTTTCCTATTCCAACTAGGAGAAGAAGGGAAGGGGAAGGAGGGGAGAAGGAAGGAGGGGGCGCCGCCCCCTCCTAGTCCAATTCAGACCAGCCCATGGGGGGGCACGCGGCCACCCCTTGAGGCCCCTCTCTCCTTTCCCCTATAGCCCATTAAGGCCCATTACTCTCCCGGGGGGTTCTGGTAACCTCCTGGTACTCCGGAAAATACCTGAAACACTTCGGAAGCATTCCGGTGTCCGAATATAACCTTACAATATATCGATCTTTATGTCTCAACCATTTTGAGACCCCTCTTCATGTCCGTGATCTCATCCGGGACTCCGAACAAACTTCGGTCATCAAATCACATAACTCATAATACAAATCATCATCGAAAGTTAAGCGTGCGGACCCTACGGGTTCGAGAACTATGTAGACATGACCGAGACACATCTCCGGTCAATAACCAATAGCAGAACCTGGATGCTCATATTGGCTCCTACATATTCTACGAAGATCTTTATCGGTCAAACCGCATAACGTCATACGTTGTTCCCTTTGTCATCAGTATGTTACTTGCCCGAGATTCGGTCGTCGGTATCCTCATACCTAGTGTAATCTCGTTACTGGCAAGTCTCTTTACTCGTTCCGTAATGCATCATCCCATAACTAACTCATTAGTCACATTGCTTGCAAGGCTTATAGTGATGTGCATTACTGAGAGGGCCCAGAGATACCTCCCCGAAACACGAAGTGACAAATCCTAATCTCGATCTATGCCAACTCAACAAACACCATCGGAGACACCTGTAGAGCATCTTTATAATCACCCAGTTATGTTGTGACGTTTGATAGCACACTAAGTGTTCCTCCGGTATTCGGGAGTTGCATAATCTCATAGTCATAGGAACATGTATAAGTCATGAAGAAAGCAATAGCAGTAAACTAAACGATCATAGTGCTAAGCTAACGAATGGGTCTTGTCCATCACATCATTCTCTAATGATGTGATCCCGTTCATCAAATGACAACACATGTCTATGGCTAAGAAACTTAACCATCTTTGATTAATGAGCTAGTCAAGTAGAGGCATACTAGGGACACTCAGTTTGTCTATGTATTCACACATGTACTAAGTTTCCGGTTAATAAAATTTTAGTATGAATAATAAAAAAATTACCTCGATATAAGGAAATATAAATAACAACTTTATTATTGCCTCTAGGGCATATTTCCTTCAGTCTCCCACTTGCACTAGAGTCAATAATCTAGATTACATAGTAATGATTCTAACACCCATGGAGTCTTGGTGTTGATCATGTTTTGCTCGTGAGAGAGGCTTAGTCAACGGGTCTACAATATTCAGATCCATATGTATTTTGCAAATCTCTATGTCTCCCTCCTTGACTTGATCACGAATGGAATTGAAGCATCTCTTGATGTGTTTGGTTCTCTTGTGAAATCTGGATTCCTTCGCCAAGGCAATTGCTCCAGTATTGTCACAAAAGATTTTCATTGGACCCGATGCACTAGGTATGACACCTAGATCGGATATGAACTCCTTCATCCAGACTCCTTCATTTGCTGCTTCCGAAGCAGCTATGTACTCCGCTTCACACGTAGATCCCGCCATGACGCTTTGCTTAGAACTGCACCAACTGACAGCTCCACCATTCAATATAAATACGTATCCGGTTTGTGACTTAGAGTCATCCGGATCAGTGTCACAACTTGCATCGACGTAACCATTTACGACGAGCTCTTTGTCACCTCCATAAACGAGAAACATATCCTTAGTCCTTTTCAGGTATTTCGGGATGGTCTTGACCGCTGTCCAGTGATCCACTCCTTGATTACTTTGATACCTCCCTGCTACATCAGGTCTGGTACACAACATTGCATACATGATAGAACCTATGGCTAAAGCATAGGGAATGACTTTCATTTTCTCTCTATCTTCTGCAATGGTCGGGCATTGAGTCTGACTCAACTTCACACCTTGTAACACAGGCAAGAACCCTTTCTTTGCTTGATCCATTTTGAACTACTTCAAAACTTTATCAAGGTATGTGCTTTGTGAAAGTCCAATTAAGCGTCTTGATCTATCTCTATAGATCTTGATGCCCAATATATAAGCAGCTTCACCGAGGTCTTTCATTGAAAAATTCTTATTCAAGTATCCTTTTATGCTATTCAGAAATTCCGTATCATTTCCGATCAACAATATGTCATCCACATATAATATCAGAAATGCTACAGAGCTCCCACTCACTTCCTTGTAAATGCAGGCTTCTCCAAAAGTCTGTATAAAACCATATCCTTTGATCACACTATCAAAGAGAATATTCCAGCTCCGAGAGGCTTGCACCAGTCCATAAATGGACCGCTGGAGCTTGCACACTTTGTTAGCACCTTTTGGATCGACAAAACCTTCTGGTTGCATCATATACAACTCTTCTTTAAGATATCCATTAAGGAATGTAGTTTTGACATCCATTTGCCAAATTTCATAATCATAAAATGCAGCAATTGCTAACATGATTCGGACAGACTTAAGCATCGCTACGGGTGAGAAGGCTCATCGTAGTCAACTCCTTGAACTTGTCGAAAACCTTTCGCAACAAGTCGAGCTTTGTAGACAGTAACATTACCGTCAGCGTCAGTCTTCTTCTTGAAGATCCATTTATTCTCTATGGCTTGCCGATCATCGGGCAAGTCAACCAAAGTCCACACTTTGTTCTCATACATGGATCCCATCTCAGATTTCATGGCCTTAAGCCATTTCGTGGAATCTGGGCTCATCATCGCTTCCTCGTAGTTCGTAGGTTCGCCATGGTCAAGTAACATGACCTCCAGAACAGGATTACTGTACCACTCTGGTGCGGATCTTACTCTGGTTGACCTACGAGGTTCAGCAGTAACTTGATCTGAAGTTTCATGATCATCAACAATAGCTTCCTGACTAATTGGTGTAGGAATCACTGGAACTGATTTATGCGATGAACTATTTTCCAATTCGGGAGCAGGTACAATTACCTCATCAAGTTCTATTTTCCTCCCACTCACTTCTTTCGAGAGAAACTCCTTCTCTAGAAAGGATCCATTCTTAGCAACGAATATCTTGCCTTCGGATCTGTGATAGAAGGTGTACCCAATAGTCTCCTTTGGGTATCCTATGAAGAAACATTTCTCCGATTTGGGTTCAATCTTATCAGGTTGAAGCTTTTTCACATAAGCATCGCAGCCCCAAACTTTAAGAAACGACAATTTGGGTTTCTTGCCAAACCACAGTTCATATGGTGTCGTCTCAACGGATTTAGATGGTGCCCTATTTAACGTGAATGCAGCCGTCTCTAAAGCATAACCCCAAAATGATAGCGGTAAATCAGTAAGAGACATCATAGATCGCACCATATCTAATAAAGTGCGGTTACGACGTTCGGACACACCATTACGCTGTGGTGTTCCGGGTGGCGTGAGTTGCGAAACTATTCCGCGTTGTTTCAAATGAAGACCAAACTCGTAACTCAAATATTCACCTCCACGATCGGATCGTAGAAACTTTATTTTCTTGTTACGATGATTTTCCACTTCACTCTGAAATTCTTTGAACTTTTCAAATGTTTCAGACTTATGTTTCATCAAGTAGATATACCCATATATGCTCAAATCATCTGTGAAGGTCAGACAATAACGATACCCGCCGCGAGCCTCAACACTCATCGGACCGCATACATCAGTATGTATTATTTCCAGCAAGTCTGTTGCTCGCTCCATTGTTCCGGAGAACGGAGTCTTAGTCATCTTGCCCATGAGGCATGGTTCGCAAGCATCAAGTGATTCCAAAAACCCATCAGCATGGAGTTTCTTCATGCGCTTTACACCAATATGACCTAAACGGCAGTGCCACAAATAAGTTGCACTATCATTATTAGACTTATATCTTTTGGCTTCAACACTATGAATATGTGTGTCACTACTATCGAGATTCAAAAAAATAGACCACTCATCAAGGGTGCATGACCATAAAAGATATTACTCATATAAATAGAACAACCATTATTCTCTGATTTAAATGAATAACCGTCTCGCATCAAACAAGATCCAGACATAATGTTCATGCTCGCTGGCACCAAATAACAATTATTCAGGTCTAAAACTAATCTTGATGGTAGATGTAGAGGTAGCGTGCCGACGGAGATCACATCGACTTTGGAACCATTTCCCACGTGCATCGTCACCTTGTCCTTAGCCAATCTTTGTTTAATCCGTAGCCCCTGTTTTGAGTTGCAAATGTGAGCAACAGAACTAGTATCAAATACCCAGGCGCTACTACGAGCATTAGTAAGGTACACATCAATAACATGTATATCAAATATACCTTTCACTTTGCCATCCTTATTATCCGCCAAATACTTGGGGCAGTTCCGCTTCCGGTGACCAGTCCCTTTGCAGTAGTAGTACTCAGTCTCAGGCTTAGGTCCAGACTTGGGTTTCTTCACTTGAGCAGCAACTTGCTTGCCGTTCTTCTTGAAGTTCCCCTTCTTCCCTTTGCCCTTTTTCTTGAAACTAGTGGTCTTGTTAACCATCAACACTTGATGATCCTTCTTGATTTCTACCTCCGCAGCCATTAGCATCGCGAAGAGCTCGGGAATTGTCTTATCCATCCCTTGCATATTATAGTTCATCACGAAGCTTTTTTAGCTTGGTGGCAGTGATTGAAGAACTCTGTCAATGACACTATCATCAGGAAGATTAACTCCCAGTTGAGTCAAGTGGTTCTGGTACCCAGACATTCTGAGTATATGTTCACTGACAGAACTATTCTCCTCCATCTTGCAGTTGTAGAACTTATTGGAGACTTCATATCTCTCAATCCGGGCATTTGCTTGAAATATTAACTTCAACTCCTAGAACATCTCATATGCTCCATGACGTTCAAAACGTCGTTGAAGTCCCGATTCTAAGTCGTAAAGCATGGTACACTGAACTATCGAGTAGTCATCAGCTTTGCTTTGCCAGATGTTCATAACGTCCGGTGTTGCTCCTGCAGCGGGTCTTGCACCTAGCGGTGCTTCCAGGACGTAATTCTTCTGTGCAGCAATGAGGATAATATTCAAGTTAAGGACCCAGTCTGTGTAATTGCTACCATCATCTTTCAACTTAGCTTTCTCTAGGAACACATTAAAATTGAAAGGAACAGTAGCACGGGCCGTTGATCTACAACAACATAGACATGCAAAATACTATCAGGTACTAAGTTCATGATAACTTAAAGTTCAATTAATCATATTACTTAAGAACTCCCACTTAGATAGACATCCTTCTAGTCATCTAAATGATCACGTGGTCCATATCAACTAAACCATGTCCGGTCATCACGTGAGATGGAGTAGCTTTCAATGGTGAACATCACTATGTTGATCATATCTACTATATGATTCACGCTCGACTTTTCAGTCTCAGTTTTCTGAGGCCATATCTGCATATGCTAGGCTCGTCAAGTTTAACCCGAGTATTCTGTGTGTGGAAAACTGGCTTGCACCCGTTGTATGTGAACGTAGAGCTTATCACACCCGATCATCACGTGGTGTCTCGGCACGACGAACTGTAGCAACGGTGCATACTTAGGGAGAACACTTTTACCTTGAAATTTAGTGAGAGATCATCTTATAATGCTACCGCCGTACTAAGCAAAATAAGATGCATAAAGGATAAACATCACATGCAATCAAAATAAGTGATATGATATGGCCATCATCATCGTGTGCCTTTGATCTCCATCTCCGAAGCACCGTCATGATCACCATCGTCACCGGCTTGACACCTTGATCTCCGTCGTAGCATCGTTGTCGTCTCGCCAACTATTGCTTCTACGACTATCGCTACTGTGATGTCTACTACACAACCTTCTTCTTGTAGACGTTGTTGGGCCTCCAAGTGCAGAGGTTTGTAGGACAGTAGCAAATTTCCCTCAAGTGGATGACCTAAGGTTTATCAATCCGTGGGAGGCATAGGATGAAGATGGTCTCGCTCAAGCAACCCTGCAACCAAATAACAAAGAGTCTCTTGTGTCCCCAACACACTCAATAAAATGGTAAATTGTATAGGTGCACTAGTTTGGCGAAGAGATGGTGATACAAGTGCAATATGGATGGTAGATATAGGTTTTTGTAATTTGAAAATATAAAAACAGCAAGGTAACAAGTGGTAAAAGTGAGCGTAAACGGTATTGCAATGCTAGGAAACAAGGCCCATGGTTCATACTTTCACTAGTGCAAGTTCTCTCAACAATAATAACATAATTGTCATATAACTATCCCTCAACATGCAACAAAGAGTCACTCCAAAGTCACTAATAGCGGAGAACAAACGAAGAGATTATGGTAGGGTACGAAACCACCTCAAAGTTATTATTTCCGATCAATCCATTGGGCTATTCCTATAAGTGTCACAAACAGCCCTAGAGTTCGTAGTAAAATAACACCTTAAGACACACATCAACCAAAACCCTAATGTCACCTAGATACTCCAATGTCACCTCAAGTATCCGTGGGTATGATTATACAATATGCATCACACAATCTCAGATTCATCTATTCAACCAACACATAGAACCTCAAAGAGTGCCCCAAAGTTTCTACCGGAGAGTCAAGACGAAAACGTGTGCCAACCCCTATGCATAGGTTCATGGGCGAAACCCGCAAGTTGATCACCAAAACATACATCAAGTGAATCAATAGAATAACCCATTGTCACCACGGTTATCCCACGCAAGACATACATCAAGTGTTCTCATTGTTGGAAATATGCCCTAGAGGCAATAATAAATGGTTATTATTATATTTCTTTGTTCATGATGATTGTCTATTGTTCATGCTATAATTGTGTTATCCGGAAATCGTAATACATGTGTGAATATATAGACCACAACGTGTCCCTAGTAAGCCTCTAGTTCACTAGCTCATTGATCAACAGATAGTCATGGTTTCCTGACTATGGACATTGGATGTCATTGATAACGGGATCACATCATTAGGAGAATGATGTGATGGACAAGACCCAATCCTAAGCATAGCATAAAAGATCGTGTAGTTCGTTTGCTAGAGCTTTTCCAATGTCAAGTATCTTTTCCTTAGACCATGAGATCGTGTAACTCCCGGATGCCGTAGGAGTGCTTTGGGTGTGCCCAACGTCACAACGTAACTGGGTGACTATAAAGGTACACTACGGGTATCTCTGAAAGTGTCTGTTGGGTTGACACGGATCGAGACTGGGATTTGTCACTCCGTATGACGGAGAGGTATCTCTGGGCCCACTCGGTAATGCATCATCATAATGAGCTCAAGGTGACTAAGGAGTTAGCCACGGGATCATGCATTACGGTACGAGTAAAGTGACTTGCCGGTAACGAGATTGAACAAGGTATTGGGATACCGACGATCGAATCTCGGGCAAGTAACATACCGATTGACAAAAGGAATTGTATACGAGATTGATTGAATCCTCAACATCGTGGTTCATCCGATGAGATCATCGTGGAACATGTGGGAGCCAACATGGGTATCCAGATCCCGCTGTTGGTTATTGACCGGAGAGGCGTCTCGGTCATGTCTGCATGTCTCCCGAACCCGTAGGGTCTACACACTTAAGGTTCGGTGACGCTAGGGTTGTAGAGATATTAGTATGCGGAAACCCGAAAGTTGTTCGGAGTCCCGGATGAGATCCCGGACGTCACGAGGAGTTCCGGAATGGTCCGGAGGTGAAGAATTATATATAGGAAGTCCAGTTTCGGCCACCGGGAAAGTTTCGGGGGTTATCGGTATTGTACCGGGACCACCGGAAGGGTCCCGGGGGTCCACCGGGTGGGGCCACCTATCCCGGAGGGCCCCATGGGCTGAAGTGGGAAGGGAACCAGCCCTTAGTGGGCTGGGGCGCCCCCCTTGGGCCTCCCCCTGCGCCTAGGGTTGGAAACCCTAGGGGTGGGGGCGCCCCACTTGGCTTGGGGGGAAGCCACCCCCCTTCCCCCTTGGACGCCGCCCCCCATGCAGATGGGTTCTAGGGCCGGCGCCCCCCCCCCCTCTAGGGGGCCTATAAATAGTGGGGGGAGGGAGGGCAGCAGCACCACAGCCCCTGGCGCCTCCCTCTCCCCCTGCAACACCTCTCCGTCCCGCTGGTGCTTGGCGAAGCCCTGCCGGGATCCCGCTACTTCCGCCACCACGCTGTCGTGCTGCTGGATCTCTGTCAACCTCTCCTTCCCCCTTTCTGGATCAAGAAGGAGGAGACGTTGCTGCTCCGTACGTGTGTTGAACGCGGAGGTGCCGTCCGTTCGGCACTCGGTCATCGGTGATTTGGATCACGACGAGTACGACTCCATCAACCCCGTTCATTAGAACGCTTCCGCTCGCGATCTACAAGGGTATGTAGATGCACTCCTTTCCCCTCGTTGCTAGTATACTCCATAGATGGATCTTGGTGATGCGTAGGAAATTTTAAAATTCTGCTACGATCCCCAACAGTGGCATCATGAGCCAGGCCTATGCGTAGTTACTATGCACGAGTAGAACACAAAGCAGTTGTGGGCGTAGATGTTGCCAATTCTTCTTGCCGCTACTAGTCTTATCTTGTTTCGGCGGTATTGTGGGATGAAGCGGCCCGGACCGACCTTACACGTACGCTTACGTGAGACAGGTTCCACCGACTGACATGCACTAGTTGCATAAGGTGGCTAGCGGGTGTCTGTCTCTCCCACTTTAGTCGGAACGGATTCGATGAAAAGGGTCCTTATGAAGGGTAAATAGAAATTGGCATATCACGTTGTGGTTTTACGTAGGTAAGAAACGTTCTTGCTAGAAACCTATACAAGCCACGTAAAAACTTGCAACAACAATTAGAGGACGTCTAACTTGTTTTTGCAGCATGTGCTATGTGATGTGATATGGCCAGAAGATGTGATGAATGATATATGTGATGTATGAGATTGATCATATTCTTGTAATAGGAATCACGACTTGCATGTCGATGAGTATGACAACCGGCAGGAGCCATAGGAGTTGTCTTTATTTTTGTATGACCTGCGTGTCATTGAATAACGCCATGTAAATTACTTTACTTTATTGCTAAACGCGTTAGCCATAGAAGTAGAAGTAATCGTTGGCGTGACAACTTCATGAAGACACAATGATGGAGATCATGATGATGGAGATCATGGTGTCATGCCGGTGACGAAGATGATCATGGTGCCCCGAAGATGGAGATCAAAGGAGCAAAATGATATTGGCCATATCATGTCACTATTTGATTGCATGTGATGTTTATCATGTTTTGCATCTTATTTGCTTAGAACGACGGTAGTAAGTAAGATGATCCCTTATAATAATTTCAAGAAAGTGTTCCCCCTAACTGTGCACCGTTGCGAAGGTTCGTTGTTTCGAAGCACCACGTGATGATCGGGTGTGATAGATTCTAACGTTCGCATACAACGGGTGTTGACGAGCCTAGCATGTACAGACATGGCCTCGGAACACACGCAATACACTTAGGTTGACTTGACGAGCCTAGCATGTACAGACATGGCCTCGGAACACGGAGGACCGAAAGGTCGAGCATGAGTCGTATAGAAGATACGATCAACATGGAGATGTTCACCGATCTTGACTAGTCCGTCTCACGTGATGATCGGACACGGCCTAGTTAACTCGGATCATGTTTCACTTAGATGACTAGAGGGATGTCTATCTGAGTGGGAGTTCATTGAGTAATTTGATTAGATGAACTTAATTATCATGAACTTAGTCTAAAATCTTTACAATATGTCTTGTAGATCAAATGGCCCACGTTGTCCTCAACTTCAACGCGTTCCTAGAGAAAACCAAGCTGAAAGATGATGGCAGCAACTATACGGACTGGGTCCGGAACCTGAGGATCATCCTCATAGCTGCCAAGAAAGATTATGTCCTAGAAGCACCGCTAGGTGAAGCACCAATCCCAGAGAACCAAGACGTTATGAACGCTTGGCAATCACGTGCTGATGATTACTCCCTCGTTCAGTGCGGCATGCTTTACAGCTTAGAACCGGGTCTCCAAAAGCGTTTTGAGAAACATGGAGCATATGAGATGTTCGAAGAGCTGAAAATGGTTTTCCAAGCTCATGCCCGGGTCGAGAGATATGAAGTCTCCGACAAGTTCTTCAGCTGTAAAATGGAGGAAAATAGTTCTGTTAGTGAGCACATACTCAGAATGTCTGGGTTACACAACCGCTTGTCTCAGCTGGGAGTTAATCTCCCGGATGACGCGGTCATTGACAGAATCCTTCAGTCGCTTCCACCAAGCTACAAGAGCTTTGTGATGAACTTCAATATGCAGGGGATGGAAAAGACCATTCCTGAGGTATATTCAATGCTGAAATCAGCGGAGGTGGAGATCAGAAAGGAACATCAAGTGTTGATGGTGAATAAAACCACTAAGTTCAAGAAAGGCAAGGGTAAGAAGAACTTCAAGAAGGACGGCAAGGGAGTTGCCGCGCCCGGTAAGCCAGTTGCCGGGAAGAAGTCAAGGAATGGACCCAAGCCTGAGACTGAGTGCTTTTATTGCAAGGGAAGTGGTCACTGGAAGCGGAACTGCCCCAAATACTTAGCGGACAAGAAGGCCGGCAACACCAAAGGTATATGTGATATACATGTAATTGATGTGTACCTTACCAGTACTCGTAGTAGCTCCTGGGTATTTGATACCGGTGCGGTTGCTCATATTTGTAACTCAAAACAGGAACTGCGGAATAAGCGGAGACTGGCAAAGGACGAGGTGACGATGCGCGTCGGGAATGGTTCCAAGGTCGATGTGATCGCCGTCGGCACGCTACCTCTGCATTTACCTACGGGATTAGTTTTAAACCTCAATAATTGTTATTTAGTGCCAGCTTTGAGCATGAACATTGTATCTGGATCTCGTTTAATTCGAGATGGCTACTCATTTAAATCCGAGAATAATGGTTGTTCTATTTATATGAGAGATATGTTTTATGGTCATGCCCCGCTGGTCAATGGTTTATTCTTGATGAATCTCGAACGTGATGTTACACATATTCATAGTGTGAATACCAAAAGATGTAAAGTTGATAACGATAGTCCCACATACTTGTGGCACTGCCGCCTTGGTCACATTGGTGTCAAGCGCATGAAGAAGCTCCATGCAGATGGACTTTTGGAGTCTCTTGATTACGAATCATTTGACACGTGCGAACCATGCCTCATGGGTAAGATGACCAAGACTCCGTTCTCCGGAACAATGGAGCGAGCAACCAACTTATTGGAAATCATACATACCGATGTGTGCGGTCCAATGAGTGTTGAGGCTCGCGGAGGATATCGTTATGTTCTCACTCTCACTGATGACTTAAGTAGATATGGGTATGTCTACCTAATGAAACACAAGTCTGAAACCTTTGAAAAGTTCAAGGAATTTCAGAGTGAGGTTGAGAATCAACGTGACAGGAAAATAAAGTTCTTACGATCAGATCGTGGTGGAGAATATTTAAGTCACGAATTTGGTACGCACTTAAGGAAATGTGGAATCGTTTCACAACTCACGCCGCCTGGAACACCTCAGCGAAATGGTGTGTCCGAACGTCGTAATCGCACTCTATTGGATATGGTGCGATCTATGATGTCTCTTACCGATCTACCGCTCTCATTTTGGGGCTATGCTTTAGAGACTGCCGCATTCACTTTAAATAGGGCTCCGTCGAAATCCGTTGAGACGACACCGTATGAATTATGGTTTGGGAAGAAACCTAAGCTGTCGTTTCTAAAAGTTTGGGGATGCGATGCTTATGTCAAGAAACTTCAACCTGAAAAGCTCGAACCCAAGTCGGAAAAATGCGTCTTCATAGGATACCCTAAGGAAACCATTGGGTATACCTTCTACCTCAGATCCGAAGGCAAGATCTTTGTTGCCAAGAATGGGTCCTTTCTGGAGAAAGAGTTTCTCTCGAAAGAATTAAGTGGGAGGAAAGTGGAACTTGATGAGGTGATAGTCACCCCTTCCGAACCGGAAAGTAGCGCAGCGCGGGAAGATGTTCCTGTGGTGCCTACACCGACTGGGGAGGAAGTTAATGATGATGATCATGAAGCTTCGGATCAAGTTACTGCTGAACTTCGTAGGTCCACAAGGACACGTTCCGCACCAGAGTGGTACGGCAACCCTGTCCTGGAAATCATGTTGTTAGACAACGGTGAACCTTCGAACTATGAAGAAGCGATGGCGGGCCCGGATTCCGACAAATGGCTAGAAGCCATGAAATCCGAGATAGGATCCATGTATGAAAACGAAGTATGGACTTTGACTGACTTGCCCGATGATCGGCGAGCCATAGAAAATAAATGGATCTTTAAGAAGAAGACAGACGCGGATGGTAATGTGACCATCTATAAGGCTCGACTTGTCGCTAAGGGTTATCGACAAGTTCAAGGGGTTGACTACGATGAGACTTTCTCACCCGTAGCGAAGCTGAAGTCCGTCCGAATCATGTTAGCAATTGCCGCATTCTATGATTATGAGATATGGCAAATGGACGTCAAAACGGCATTCCTTAACGGCTTCCTTAAGGAAGAATTGTATATGATGCAGCCGGAAGGTTTTGTCGATCCTAAGAATGCTAACAAGGTATGCAAGCTCCAGCGCTCCATCTATGGACTGGTGCAAGCATCTCGGAGTTGGAACATTCGTTTTGATGAGATGATCAAAGCGTTTGGGTTTACACAGACTTATGGAGAAGCCTGTGTTTACAAGAAAGTGAGTGGGAGCTCTGTAGCATTTCTCTTATTATATGTGGATGACATACTATTGATGGGAAATGATATAGAATTCTTGGAAAGTATAAAGGCCTATTTGAATAAGTGTTTTTCAATGAAGGACCTTGGAGAAGCTGCTTATATATTAGGCATCAAGATCTATAGAGATAGATCAAGACGCCTCATTGGTCTTTCACAGAGTACGTACCTTGACAAGATATTGAAGAAGTTCAATATGGATCAGTCCAAGAAGGGGTTCTTGCCTGTATTGCAAGGTGTGCAATTGAGCACGGCTCAATGCCTGACCACGGCAGAAGATAGAGAAAAGATGAGTGTCATCCCCTATGCCTCGGCCATAGGGTCTATTATGTATGCCATGCTGTGTACCAGACCTGATGTAAACCTTGCCGTAAGTTTGGTAGGAAGGTACCAAAGTAATCCCGGCATGGAACACTGGACAGCGGTCAAGAATATCCTGAAGTACCTGAAGAGGACTAAGGATATGTTTCTCGTTTATGGAGGTGACGAAGAGCTCGTCGTAAAGGGTTACGTCGACGCTAGCTTCGACACAGATCTGGATGACTCGAAGTCACAAACCGGATACGTGTATATTTTGAATGGAGGGCAGTAAGCTGGTGCAGTTGCAAGCAAAGCGTCGTGGCGGGATCTACATGTGAAGCGGAGTACATGGCAGCCTCAGAGGCAGCGCAAGAAGCAATCTGGATGAAGGAGTTCATTACCGACCTAGGGGTGATTCCCAATGCGTCGGGCCCGATGACTCTCTTCTGTGACAACACTGGAGCTATTGCCCTTGCCAAGGAGCCCAGGTTTCACAGGAAGACCAGGCATATCAAGCGTCGCTTCAACTCCATTCGTGAAAGTGTTCAAAATGGAGACATAGATATTTGTAAAGTACATACGGACCTGAATGTAGCAGATCCGTTGACTAAACCTCTCCCTAGAGCAAAACATGATCAACACCAGGAACGCTATGGGTGTTCGATTCATCACAATGTAACTAGATTATTGACTCTAGTGCAAGTGGGAGACTGTTGGAAATATGCCCTAGAGGCAATAATAAATGGTTATTATTATATTTCTTTGTTCATGATAATTGTCTATTGTTCATGCTATAATTGTGTTATCCGGAAATCGTAATACATGTGTGAATACATAGACCACAACGTGTCCCTAGTAAGCCTCTAGTTGACTAGCTCGTTGATCAACAGATAGTCATGGTTTCCTGACTATGGACATTGGATGTCATTGATAACGGGATCACATCATTAGGAGAATGATGTGATGGACAAGACCCAATCCTAAGCATAGCATAAAAGATCGTGTAGTTCGTTTGCTAGAGCTTTTCCAATGTCAAGTATCTTTTCCTTAGACCATGAGATCGTGCAACTCCCGGATGCCGTAGGAGTGCTTTGGGTGTGCCAACGTCACAACGTAACTGGGTGACTATAAAGGTACACTACGGGTATCTCCGAAAGTGTCTGTTGGGTTGGCACGGATCGAGACTGGGATTTGTCACTCCGTATGACGGAGAGGTATCTCTGGGCCCACTCGGTAATGCATCATCATAATGAGCTCAATGTGACTAAGGAGTTAGCCACGGGATCATGCATTACGGTACGAGTAAAGTGACTTGCCGGTAACGAGATTGAACAAGGTATTGGGATACCGACGATCGAATCTCGGGCAAGTAACATACCGATTGACAAAGGGAATTGTATACGGGATTGATTGAATCCTCGACATCGTGGTTCATCCGATGAGATCATCGTGGAACATGTGGGAGCCAACATGGGTATCCAGATCCCGCTGTTGGTTATTGACCGGAGAGGCGTCTCGGTCATGTCTGCATGTCTCCCGAACCCGTAGGGTCTACACACTTAAGGTTCGGTGACGCTAGGGTTGTAGAGATATTAGTATGCGGAAACCCGAAAGTTGTTCGGAGTCCCGGATGAGATCCCGGACGTCACGAGGAGTTCCGGAATGGTCCGGAGGTGAAGAATTATATATAGGAAGTCCAGTTTCGGCCACCGGGAAAGTTTCGGGGGTTATCGGTATTGTACCGGGACCACCGGAAGGGTCCCGGGGGTCCACCAGGTGGGGCCACCTATCCCGGAGGGCCCCATGGGCTGAAGTGGGAAGGGAACCAGCCCTTAGTGGGCTGGGGCGCCCCCCCTTGGGCCTCCCCCTGCGCCTAGGGTTGGAAACCCTAGGGGTGGGGGGCGCCCCACTTGGCTTGGGGGGGAAGCCACCCCCTTCCCCCTTGGCCGCCCCCCCTTGTAGATGGGTTCCAGGGCCGGCGCCCCCCTCCAGGGGGCCTATATATAGTGGGGGAGGGAGGGCAGCAAGACCACAGCCCCTGGCGCCTCCCTCTCCCCCTGCAACACCTCTCCCTCCCGCTGTGCTTGGCGAAGCCCTGCCGGGATCCCGCTACTTCCACCACCACGCCGTCGTGCTGCTGGATCTCCATCAACCTCTCCTCCCCCCTTGCTGGATCAAGAAGGAGGAGACGTCGCTGCTCCGTACATGTGTTGAACGCGGAGGTGTCGTCCGTTCGGCACTCGGTCATCGGTGATTTGGATCACGGCGAGTACGACTCCATCAACCCCGTTCATTAGAACGCTTCCGCTCGCGATCTACAAGGGTATGTAGATGCACTCCTTTCCCCTCGTTGCTAGTATACTCCATAGATGGATCTTGGTGATGCGTAGGAAATTTTAAAATTCTGCTACGATCCCCAACACTCATATCCTTAAAGACTCAATCCGATAAGATAACTTCGAAGGGAAAACTCAATCCATTACAAGAGAGTAGAGGGGGAGAAACATCATAAGATCCAACTATAATAGCAAAGCTGGCGATACATCAGGATCGTGCCGAATCAAGAACACGAGAGAGAGAGAGAGAGAGAGAGAGATCAAACACATAGCTACTGGTACATACCCTCAGCCCCGAGGGTGAACTACTCCCTCCTCGTCATGGAGAGCACCGGGATGATGAAGATGGCCACCGGTGAGGGATCCCCCCTCCGGCAGGGTGCCGGAACAGGGTCCCGATTGGTTTTTTGTGGCTACATAGGCTTGAGGCGACGGAACTCCCGATCTATTCTGTTCCCCGAAGGTTTTAGGGTATATGGGAATATATAGGCAAAAGAAGTCGGTAAGGGGAGCCACGAGGGGCCCACGAGGGTGGAGGGCGTGCCCAGGGGGGTGGGCGCGCCCCCTGCTTCGTGCTCTCCTCGTTGATCCCCTGACGTGCACTCCAAGTCTCCCCTATTGCTTTCTTTCCAAAAATAACTTTTCCGAAGGTTTCATTCCGTTTGGACTCCGTTTGATATTCCTTTTCTGCGAAACACTGAAACAAGGGAAAAAACAGAAACTGGCACTGGGCTCTGGGTCAATAGGTTAGTCCCAAAAGTAATATAAAAGTGCATAGTAAAGCCCATAAAACATCCAAGATGGATAATATAATAGCATGAATACTTCATAAATTATAGATACGTTGGAGACGTATCAGCATCCCCAAGCTTAATTCCTGCTCGTCCTCGAGTAGGTAAATGGTAAAAGAAATAATTTATGAAGTGTGAATGCTAGCAGGTGCATAAGTTTGATCAATGATAATTTCAATCACCCTTTCTAGCATCATTTTATGTCATAACAGTAGCTCAACTCATAGAACTTTGCATGATCAAGTAACAAACTATTCAGATGATAAAGTATAGATCATAAACTTTCTTGAAATCTAACAAACTATGTTCTCAGTCATCAAACAATTGCAATTCATCTTATTTTTAGGAAGGGTCTATGTAAGAGCTTTGTTTTAGCAAATCCCACATACTCAACTATCATATAGTCCTCCATGATTGCTACCACTCAAAGCATATTTTTAGAACAAATAGCATCCATCGAACACAGAGAAAGATAGGGGCTTAATGTTTCGCCTACTTATTTATCATATAGATAATTGTCAACAATAATAATTCATGATCAAATATATTTGAATGTCCATATATGCTTAGATCTTTCTCCACCACATGAGGCTTGCCAACTAAAGAGTAGGTTGGAATGAGAAGGAATACTACTGACTCTTGCATAAAAGTAAAAGATAGGCCCTTCGCAGAGGGAAGCAGGGATTTGCAGAGGTGCCAGAGCTCGAAGCAAAAACAGAGATGAAAATAATTTTCAGAGGTATGCTTTCATTGTCAACATAACGACCAAGAGTTCCCAATATCTTCCATACTAGATACATTATAGGTGGTTCCCACGCAGAAAGGTAAAGTTTTTACTCCCCCTCCACCAACATTCACACTCCACGGCTTGTCCGAAACAACGGGTGCCGTCCAACTATCAACATTCCTGGGGGAGTTTTGTTTAAATTATTTGCGAATTTGTTTTTGATCTTTTGATCATAGGACTGGGCATCCCAGTTACCAGCCATTTTCTCATGAATGATGAGCGGAGTCCACTCATCGTGAGAATAACCCACCTAGCATGGAAGTTACTGCTAGCCCCTAGTCGCTACATGAGCGATTCGGGCATACAAAACAGATTATTATTTGAAGGTTTAGAGTTTGGCACATGCAAATTTACTTGGAACGGCAGGTAAATACCGCATGTAGGTAGATATGGTGGACACTCATGGAAGGAACTTGGTTCAAGGATTTTGGATGCACAAGCAGTATTCCCGCTTAGTACAGATATTTTGGCTAGCAAAGGATTCTAAATAGCAAGCACCACATGTTAGAGGATCCATAACAATATAACTTCTATACAAATATACCCAAGCATAACTCATTATGTTGTCTTCCTTGTCCAACTTCAACTAATTTGCTCAGGTTTGAAAATAATTAATGGGGATCACAATCATAGAAGATGTCCAAGATAGTATATTTATATGTGAAATCTCTCTTCCTTCAATATTCTTTCATAAATTGTTCAAGTGACCAATACAATGTTTGCTAACCTTCCATAAATTTACCACCTCTACTTCTTATATGTGAAGGCATTACTCCCCATGGGAAAGGCATATGAAACATATATATTTTCAGATTTAAGACATTCAAATCATTCAACTATTTACCCATAGGATATAAGTGAAGCACACGAGTAAATGACAAACTACTCCAAAAAGATATAAGTGAAGATCAATGAGTAGTTAAATAATTATTTAGCTATGTGAAGACTCTCTCTCATTTAAGAATTTCATATCTTGGTAATTTATTCAAACATCAATCAAATCTAAAGAAAATAAAATGACGCTCCAAGCAAAACACATATCATGTGGTGAATAAAAATATAGCTCCAAGTAAAGTTACCGATGAACGAAGACGAAAGAGGGGATGCCATCTGGGGAATCCCCAAGCTTAGGATCTTGGTTGTCCTTGAATATTACCTTGGGGTGCCTTGGGCATCCCCAAGATTAGGCTCTTGCCACTCCTTATTCTATAGTCCATCAAATCTTTACCCAAAACTTGAAAACTTCACAACACAACACTCAACAGAAGATCTCGTGAGCTCCGTTAGCGAAAGAAAACAAAACACCACTTCAAGGTACTGTAATGAACTCATTCTTTATTTATATTGGTGTTAAATCTACTGTATTCCAACTTCTCTATGGTTTGTAAACTATTTTACTAGCCATAGATTCATCAAAATAAGCAAACAACACACGAAAAACAGAATCTGTCAAAAACAGAACAGTCTGTAGTAATCTGTAACTAACGCAAACTTCTGGAACTCCAAAACTTCTACCAAAATAGGAAGAACTAGATAATTTGTTTATTGATATTCTTCAATTGGAATCAGTATTTTATCACCTTCTGGTGATTTGAAACAATTGTTTTCGTGAACAGAAAGTTTCTGGAATTTTTCAGCAAGATCAAATAGCTATCATCCAAGAAGATCCTATAGGTCTTACTTGGCACAAACACTAATTAAAAAATAAAACCACATCTAAACAGAAGCTAGATGGATTATTTATTCCTAAACAGAACCAAAAAGCAAGAAACTAAAATAAAATTGAGTTGCCTCCCAACAAGCGCTATCGTTTAATGCCCCTAGCTAGGCATGATGATTTCAATGATGCTCACAAAAAGATAAGAATTGAAACATAAAGAGAGCATCATGAAGAATATGACTAGCACATTTAAGTCTAACCCACTTCCTATGCATAGTGATTTTGTGAGCAAACAACTTATGGGAACAATAATCAACTAGCATAGGAAGGCAAAACAAGCATAACTTCAAAACTTTAAGCACATAGAGAGGAAACTTGATATTATTGCAATTTCTACAAGTATATATTCCTCCCTCATAATAATTTTCAGTAGCTTGATGAATGAATTCAACAATATAACCAGCACCTAAAGCATTCTTTTCATGATCTACTTGCATAGAAATTTTACTACTCTCCACATAAGCAAAATTCTTCTCATTCGGAATAGTGGGAGTATCATAAGAGACTCGAATACTATAAATTGTTTCCACATTAAAAGAGTGATATTCAGAAAAAGGGTAATCATAATCATGACAAGTTTCATAAATATAATCATCACTACTTTTTATAGCATAAGTTTCATCACAATAATCATCATAGTAGCAACTTTGTTTTCATCATAATCAATTGAAACCTCTTCCGAAATAGTGGACTCATCACTAAATAAAGTCATGACCTCTCCAAATCCACTTTCATAAATATTATAAGATTCAACATCCTCCAAAATAGTGGGATCATTACTTCCTAAAGTTGACACTCTTCCAAACCCACTTTCATCACTATAATCATCATAGGTAGAAGGCAAGCTATCATCATAACAACTTTGCATATCAAAACTTGGGAGGCTAAAAATATCATCTTCATTAAACATAGCATCCCCAAGCTTGGGACAAACATTAATTTCAGTAAATATATTCTCAAATATGTCATTCTCATCAAACATAGCTTCCCCAAGCTTGGGCCTTTTCATATCATAAGCATAATCGCTCTCATCATTAATAGTATGGATAGCACCAATAGTATAGCAATTATCATATTCTTCCAAGCAAGTGCCAAAAAGATTTTCAAGATCATAAGGAGTATTATTATATTCCCAATCATAATCATCACAACAAGCAATAGGCATAACGAGATCATCATCAAGTGCATCATCTTCCACAATTATTTTTGATTCATTTTCATGAGGCACAACAATAATAGGAGCAACATTATTTGGGAGAGATATCTTTTTACCTCTCTTCCTTTTTCTTTTCTTCTTCTTCACCACATCATGTGTGGGTTCAATCCTCTTTTTGGAGCTCCTTATTAATGAGATTGGTTGAATAGAAGGCTCCTCCTCGTTACCTGATTCATCATAAGAAATAATAGGAGGATATTGGGAAGTCTCTTCCCTTTCATTAGTATTTTCTTCATCTTCTATTTGTTTTCTTTTCTTTATGTAGTTGGCAATATAAGGATTTTCAATGCAACTCACCGCACAATACATATAAATTTCTTCTAGATCAAAATGAAGAACTCTATCAAGGGCAAATTCTGGAATGACCTTAGTTATACGTTTCATTTCTTCATAACCCAAGAGCAAACTAAGTTCATTATGATGTGCAAGGGAAATCAAGTCATCAAAAAATTTTGGACACGATACGATCATGAAACAATTTGCATTGGGTCATCAAATTTTTTGGACACGATACGATCATGAAACAATTTGCATTGGGTACTGAAATGATCATGTTCATTGCAAAGTTCACAAGTACGGCTAAGAAAATTTAAATTTTTAGCACAAACATCTAGCCTTTCTTGCAACAATTTAGTTTCTAAATGCTTATGCCTCTTGCAATACCTATCTTCCCTATTTGGTGTGTCCTTGCAAACCCAATACACTCCACAAAAATCGACATGCTTATAAGAGATATTTTCATCATGACTAGTGCAATCATCATTAGTACTATGGATATTCAAGGAGTTCATACTAACAACATTGCAATCATGCTCATCATTCAAAGATTCAGTGCCAAACATTTTAATGCATTCTTCTTCTAACACTTTGGCACAATTTTCCTTTCCATCATTCTCACGAAAGATATTAAAAAGATGAAGCGTATGAGACAAACTCAATTCCATTTTTTGGTAGTTTTCTTTTATAAACTAAACTAGTGATAAAACAATAAACTAAAAGATTCGATTGCAAGATCTAAAGATATACCTTCAAGCACTCACTTCCCCAGCAACGGCGCCACAAAAGAGCTTGATGTCTACTACACAACCTTCTTCTTGTAGACGTTGTTGGGCCTCCAAGTGCAGAGGTTTGTAGGACAGTAGCAAATTTCCCTCAAGTGGATGACCTAAGGTTTATCAATCCGTGGGAGGCGTAGGATGAAGATGGTCTATCTCAAGCAACCCTACAACCAAATAACAAAGAGTCTCTTGTGTCCCCAACACACCCAATACAATGGTAAATTGTATAGGTGCACTAGTTCGGCGAAGAGATGGTGATACAAGTGCAATATGGATGGTAGATATAGGTTTCTGTAATCTGAAAATATAAAAATAGCAAGGTAACAAGTGGTAAAAGTGAGCGTAAACGGTATTGCAATGCTAGGAAACAAGGCCCAGGGTTCATACTTTCACTAGTGCAAGTTCTCTCGACAATAATAACATAATTGTCATATAACTATCCCTCAACATGCAACAAAGAGTCACTCCAAAGTCACTAATAGCGGAGAACAAACGAAGAGATTATGGTAGGGTACGAAACCACCTCAAAGTTATTATTTCCGATCAATCCATTGGGCTATTCCTATAAGTGTCACAAACATCCCTAGAGTTCGTAGTAAAATAACACCTTAAGACACACATCAACCAAAACCCTAATGTCACCTAGATACTCCAATGTCACCTCAAGTATCCGTGGGTATGATTATACGATATGCATCACACAATCTCAGATTCATCTATTCAACCAACACATAGAACCTCAAAGAGTGCCCCAAAGTTTCTACCGGAGAGTCAAGACGAAAACGTGTGCCAACCCCTATGCATAGGTTAATGGGCGAAACCCGCAAGTTGATCACCAAAACATACATCAAGTGAATCAATAGAATAACTCATTGTCACCACGGTTATCCCACGCAAGACATACATCAAGTGTTCTCATTGTTGGAAATATGCCCTAGAGGCAATAATAAATGGTTATTATTATATTTCTTTGTTCATGATGATTGTCTATTGTTCATGCTATAATTGTGTTATCCGGAAATCGTAATACATGTGTGAATATATAGACCACAACGTGTCCCTAGTAAGCCTCTAGTTGACTAGCTCGTTGATCAACAGATAGTCATGGTTTCCTGACTATGGACATTGGATGTCATTGATAAAGGGATCCTAATGATGTGATGCACCCGTTGTATGTGAACG
Organism: Triticum aestivum; assembly: GCF_018294505.1. Lineage (NCBI taxonomy): Eukaryota > Viridiplantae > Streptophyta > Magnoliopsida > Poales > Poaceae > Triticum > Triticum aestivum. Next base: position 463,697,998 of record NC_057814.1, on the reverse strand, counting down.
TAGAGCTTATCACACCCGATCATCACGTGGTGTCTCGGCACGACGAACTGTAGCAACGGTGCATACTTAGGGAGAACACTTGTACCTTGAAATTTAGTGAGAGATCATCTTATAATGCTACCGCCGTACTAAGCAAAATAAGATGCATAAAGGATAAACATCACATGCAATCAAAATAAGTGATATGATATGGCCATCATCATCGTGTGCCTTTGATCTCCATCTCCAAAGCACCGTCATGATCACCATCGTCACCGGCTTGACACCTTGATCTCCATCGTAGCATCGTTGTCGTCTCGCCAACTATTGCTTCTACGACTATCGCTACTGTGATGTCTACTACACAACCTTCTTCTTGTAGACGTTGTTGGGCCTCCAAGTGCAGAGGTTTGTAGGACAGTAGCAAATTTCCCTCAAGTGGATGACCTAAGGTTTATCAATCCGTGGGAGGCATAGGATGAAGATGGTCTCTCTCAAGCAACCCTGCAACCAAATAACAAAGAGTCTCTTGTGTCCCCAACACACTCAATACAATGGTAAATTGTATAGGTGCACTAGTTTGGCGAAGAGATGGTGATACAAGTGCAATATGGATGGTAGATATAGGTTTTTGTAATTTGAAAATATAAAAACAGAAAGGTAACAAGTGGTAAAAGTGAGCGTAAACGGTATTGCAATGCTAGGAAACAAGGCCCATGGTTCATACTTTCACTAGTGCAAGTTCTCTCAACAATAATAACATAACTATCATATAACTATCCCTCAACATGCAACAAAGAGTCACTCCAAAGTCACTAATAGCGGAGAACAAACGAAGAGATTATGGTAGGGTACGAAACCACCTCAAAGTTATTATTTCCGATCAATCCATTGGGCTATTCCTATAAGTGTCACAAACAGCCCTAGAGTTCGAGGTAAAATAACACCTTAAGACACACATCAACCAAAACCCTAATGTCACCTAGATACTCCAATGTCACCTCAAGTATCCGTGGGTATGATTATACGATATGCATCACACAATCTCAGATTCATCTATTCAACCAACACATAGAACCTCAAAGAGTGCCCCAAAGTTTCTACCGGAGAGTCAAGACGAAAACGTGTGCCAACCCCTATGCATAGGTTAATGGGCGAAACCCGAAAGTTGATCACCAAAACAAACATACATCAAGTGAATCAATAGAATAACCCATTGTCACCACGGTTATCCCACGCAAGACATACATCAAGTGTTCTCAAATCCTTAAAGACTAATCCGATAAGATAACTTCGAAGGGAAAACTTAATCCATTACAAGAGAGTAGAGGGGGAGAAACATCATAAGATCCAACTATAATAGCAAAGCTCGCGATACATCATGATCGTGCCGAATCAAGAACACGAGAGAGAGAGAGAGAGAGAGAGAGAGAGAGAGAGAGAGAGATCAAACACATAGCTACTGGTACATACCCTCAGCCCCGAGGGTGAACTACTCCCTCCTCGTCATGGAGAGCACCGGGATGATGAAGATGGCCACCGGTGAGGGATCCCCCCTCCGGCAGGGTGCCGGAACAGGGTCCTGATTGTTTTTTTGTGGCTACAGAGGCTTGCGGCGATGGAACTCCCGATCTATTCTGTTCCCCGAAGGTTTTAGGGTATATGGGAATATATAGGCGAAAGAAGTCGGTAAGGGGAGCCACGAGGGGCCCACGAGGGTGGAGGGCGCGCCCAGGGGGGTGGGCGCGCCCCCTGCCTCGTGCTCTCCTCGTTGATCCCCTGACGTGCACTCCAAGTCTCCCGTATTGCTTTCTTTCCAAAAATAACTTTTCTGAAGGTTTCATTCCGTTTGGACTCCGTTTGATATTCCTTTTCTGCGAAACACTGAAACAAGGAAAAAAACAGAAACTGGCACTGGGCTCTGGGTCAATAGGTTAATCCCAAAAGTAATATAAAAGTGCATAGTAAAGCCCATAAAACATCCAAGATGGATAATATAATAGCATGAATACTTCATAAATTATAGATACGTTGGAGACGTATCATACTGCTTAGCGATAAAGTAAAGCAATTACATGGCGATTGCATTTCATACAGTAAAGCGACAACCATAAGGCTCCTGCCAGTTGCCGATAACTTCTACAAAACATGATCATCTCATACAACAATTTATATATCATCACGTCTTGATCATATCACATCACAACAAGCCCTGCAAAGACAAGTTAGACGTCCTCTACTTTGTTGCTGCAAGTTTTACGTGGCTGCTACGGGCTTCTGGTAAGAACCGTTCTTACCTACGCATCAAAACCACACAATTTTTCGTCAAGTGTGTTGTTTTAACCTTCAACAAGGATCGGGCGTAGTCAAACTCGATTCAACTAAAGTTGGAGAAACAGACTCCCACTAGCCACCTGTGTGCGAAGCACGTTGGTAGAACCAGTCTCATGAATGCGGTGATGTAATGTCGGTCTGGGCCGATTCATCCAACAATACTGCTGAATCAAAGTAAGACGTTGCTGGTAAGCAGTATGACTATTATCGCCCACAACTCTTTGTGTTCTACTCGTGCATATAACATCTACGCATAGACCTGGCTCGGATGCCACTGTTGGGGAACGTAGTATTTCAAAAAAATTCCTACGATCACGCAAGATCTATCTAGGAGAAGCATAGCAACGAGCGGGCAGAGTGTGTCCACGCTCCCTCATAGACCAAAAGCGGAAGCGTTTAGTAACACGGTTGATGCAGTCGAATGTCTTCGCGACCCAACCGATCCAAGCACCGAACGTACGACACCTCCACATTCAGCACACGTTCAGGTCGATGACGTCCCTCGAGTTCTTGATAAAGTTGAGGCTGAGGGAGAGTTCCGTCAGCACGACAGCGTGGTGACGGTGATGATGAAGTTACCGGCACAGGGCTTCGCCTAAGCACTACGACGATACGATCGAGGTGTGTAACTGTGGAGAGGGGCACCGCACACGGCTAAGAGAAACTTTGGTGTGCCCTTGGGGTGCCCCCCTCCCAACATATATAAAGGGGGGAGGAGAGGAGGCCGGCCATAGGGGGGCGCGCCATAGGGAGGAGTCCTACTTGGACTCCCGGTCCAAGTAGGATTCGCCCCCCCCCCTTTCCTATTCCAACTAGGAGAAGGAGGGAAGGGGAAGGAGGGGAGAAGGAAGGAGGGGGCACCGCCCCCTCCTAGTCCAATGCGGACCAGCCCATGGGGGGGCGGCCACCCCTTGAGGCCCCTCTCTCCTTTCCCCTAAATCTCATTAAGGCCCATTACTCTCCTAGGGGGTTCCAGCAACCTCCCAGTACTCCAAAAAATACCCGAAACACTTCGGAACCACTTCGGTGTCCGAATATAACCTTCTAATATATCGATCTTTATGTCTCGACCATTTCGAGACTCCTCGTCATGTCCGTGATCTCATCCGGGACTCCGAACAAACTTCGGTCATCAAATCACATAACTCATAATACAAATCATCATCGAACGTTAAGCGTGCGGACCCTACGGGTTCGAGAACTATGTAGACATGACCGAGACACATCTTCGGTCAATAACCAATAGCGAAACCTGGATGCTCATATTGGCTCCTACAAATTCTACGAAGATATTTATCGGTCAAACCGCATAACATCATACGTTGTTCCCTTTGTCATCGGTATGTTAGTTGCCTGAGATTTGATCGTCGGTATCCTCATACCTAGTTTAATCTCGTTACTGGCAAGTCTCTTTACTCGTTCCGTAATGCATCATCCCGTAACTAACCCATTAGCCACATTGCTTGCAAGGCTTATAGTGATGTGCATTACCGAAAGGGCCCAGAGATACCTCTCCGAAACACGGAGTGACAAATCCTAATCTCGATCTATGCCAACTCAACAAACACCATCGAAGACACCTGTAGAGCATCTTTATAATAACCCAATTACGTTGTGACGTTTGATAGCACACTAAGTGTTCCTCCGGTATTCGGGAGTTGCATAATCTCATAGTCATAGGAACATGTATAAGTCATGAAAAAGCAATAGCAATAAACTAAACGATTATAGTGCTAAGCTAACGAATGGGTCTTGTCCATCACATCATTCTCTAATGATGTGATCTCGTTCATCAAATGACAACACATGTCTATGGCTAGGAAACTTAACCATCTTTGATTAACGAGCTAGTCAAGTAGAGGCATACTAGGGACACTCTGTTTGTCTATGTATTCACACATGTACTAAGTTTCCGGTTAATACAATTTTAGTATGAATAATAAACATTTATCATGATATAAGGAAATATAAATAACAACTTTATTGCTGCCTCTAGGGCATATTTCCTTCAAATATGTGACGCCCTCGATTCAATTGTACACTAATCATACACGCAAATGTGTACGATCAATATCAAGGACTCACGGGAAGATATCACAACACAACTCTAGACAAAAAATAAAATAATACAGGCTTTATATTACAAGCCAGGGCCCTCGAGGGCTCGAATACATAAGCTCGAATACACAAGAGTCAGCGGAAGCAACAATATCTGAGCACAGACATAAGTTAGACAAGTTTGCCTTAAGAAGGCTAGCACAAAAGCATCTACGATCGAAAAGGCAAGGCCTCCTGCCCGGGAGCCTCCTAACTACTCCTGGTCGTCGGCGGCCTCCGTGTAGTAGTAGGCACCCTCGGGGTAGTAGTAGTCGTCAAAGATGGCATCTGGCTCCTGGACTCCACCATCTGATTGCAACATCCGAGAAGAATGGAAAGAGGTGGAAAAAGGGGAGCAAAGCAACCGTGAGTACTCATCCAAAGTACTTGCAAGCAAGGATCTACACTACATATGCAACATTATCAAAGGAAGGATGTATATGTGGACTGGGCTGCAGAAATGCCAGAATAGAGGGGAGAGCCTAGTCCTATCGAAGACTAGCATCTTCTGGAAACCACCATCTTGTAGCAACATGAGGGAGTAGAGTAGCATAAAGTAAAGTAGTAGAAGTGTTATCAACCTCAGCTAGAGATCCTTTCTCGACTCCCTGCGAGAAAGCAATCCCAGAGCCATACTATCTAGTTATCACCTCATATCCATGTCTCATCTCAAGTATCCAGTTCTAGTTGTATCGATCAGGATACAACTCCAAGTGTCCGTTACTGTAGGCCAGGCTATCGATAGATGTTTTCTTCCCTGCAGGGGTGCACCAACTTACCCACCATGCTCGATTAACTCCGGCCGGACACACTTTCCTGGGTCATGCCCGACCTCGGCCAAACAATACGCCGCAACCCGACCTAGGCTTAATAGAGAGGTCAAGCACGCCGGACTAAACCTATGCCCCCAGGGGTCATGGGCCATCGCCCCGGGAACTCCTGCACATTGCGTGGGCGGCCGGTGAGCAGACCTAGCTACCTCCTTTAAAAAGGCGGGAGCTTACCGGTCCAACCCGGCGCGCGCCGCTCAGTCGCATGACATCTATTAAGCTCCGGCTGATGCATACGACGCAGAACGCCCATACTATGCCCACGTGATGGTTAGTGCTATCAGGCCAGAGGCCCCTCGGATCAAATATCCAAATCGTAGTGGATTAGGAACGCGCGGTAACAAGCAGAGACTCATGAAAGATGTGACCCCGTCGCCCCATCTCGAGGACTTGCGGCAAGGGCTAGGAATGCCCGGGCACGCCTCGTAATTATCTCGCGGGCACCTTCCAGGTCAACCCGACTCCACATCACTCGCAATTATGCTCGCGCGGGTACCCCTCAGGGTCGACCTGTCTTTAGTAACATGGTTCAGTGTAAAGTCATAGTAACCATAGTAACCGTGTGTCCAAACATCAAGGGGAAAACCCGAGGAATCACCCCCGGTGAATTCCACTCGATGTAATCATCAAGGTGAACGTAAGAGGGACCACCCTCGAGGTTCACACTTGAGGGGTTGCACAACAGAGTCGTATCGGAAGTGGTTAAGGCAGAATCACCCTCGATGACCACGACCGAATAACTACACTAGCGGGTTAACATCATAAGTGCTGATGAGGCCTCACCCTCGGCACTCGATAGTAACCCAGTAGTGTCGAGCAACTAAGGGGAAGTGATGTGCGGTGTCGGGGCCTGGTCTTCGATCCCGTTGATCGGGTCTTCGATGATGAAGCAGGGGCAACAAGGACAAGGTGGGGGTCACTGGTGGATCACTAACCAACCTATACTAAGCAGTTTAGGATAAGCAGGTAGGTAACAAAAGCAGGTTACAATAAACATGCTATGCATCAGAATAGGAGCAAACAATAACAATAGCAAAATCTAATGCAAGCATGAGAGAATGGAATGGGCGATATCGGGATGATCAAAGGGGGGGCTTGCCTGATTGCTCTGGCAAGGAGGGGGTCGTCGTCGACGTAGTCGATCACAGGGGCAACATCGGTCTCTGGGTCTACCGGAGAGAATGGGGGGGGACAGTAAATACATAGCAAGCAAGTGCATAACAGGACAATGGGCATAGCTAGACGTGTTCTAATGATTTCCATATGATTTTTCAAAGTTTATTTGAATTTTTGGAATTATTATATTTAGCTTAAACCGAATTGACTAAGTCAATTTTGGCTAGTCAAAGGGCAGTTGTGGCCCACATGTCATAGACTATTTACCTAAACAAATAAATAAATCTAACTTATTTAAAGGGGCTTACATGTCATCTACTAGTATTATACTTACTTAGCAGAACGCACGCACCTAGTAGTACTAAATCTAAGCAAGGGCCTGGCCACTACTGGGCATAGCCCAGCCGGCCACACGCACGGCGCACTCACACACCACGCTGCACACACACACACACACCACGCAGCTCTCAGCACACACGGGCGCACACGGCCATGTCCAGCTGCACGGACACACACTATGCAGAACACACACACACTACACTCACAGCTCGGCCATGGCCGGCCGTAGCAGCCGTGGTAGCGAGCAGCGGCATCAACAGACAGTAGCGGCAGCAACAGGAGCGACGCAGAAGGCGGCGGCGGCGGCGGCAAACAGCAGCGACGGCACAAGGGGCAGCCAGCAGCAGTACAAGCAGCAAACAGTGGCAGTAGAGCGGCAGTGTAGGCGTAGGCGGGCACGGACGGCCAAGGGCGCGGCGGTAGAAGGAGCAGTAGCAACTAGCGCGGGCAGAGGAGCAACGGCACAACAGCAACAGCATCATAGCGGCAGTAGCATCAGCAAAGCAGCAGCATGAGCGCGTACGCGGACGCCGAGATCCGGCCATGACGGAGGGTGGCGTGCACGGGTACAAATCAAAGCGGAGACATGGGGGAATCGAAGGGGATGCTCACCCTGGTGTTTGTGGTTGAGGTCAGCGAGCGCGGGGTGACCGGGATGCGTTGAATTTGACGACGAGAGACGGCGGTCGTGGCGAGGAGACGACGGCGATGCAGAGCGTATGGGCCGCCCCGACTCGGTTTGGTGCTCAGGACGGACAAAGCAGGCCACACCGGACCTCCTTGATGTGCTGCCGAGCAACAGAAACGACGGTGGCCGCGATGATGACGGCGACGGCGAGGTGGGGCGGAGGAGGCCGACGAGGCCGAGCGCGAGGGAGGGAGATGGGGCGAGAGGAGGAGGGCGCTAGGGTTTCGAGGGGGCGCCCGGGGGGGCTTTGTAGGCAGGGGCAGGGGACGGATGGCCGCCACGCACGGCCATCGCCGGCGGATGGCCTCCACGGCCCCCCTTGTCCCCTGTAGCGTGAGGAACAGGACAAGCGGGGGTGGGCTGGGTCTTTTGTGTAGCTAGCTGGGCCAAATGCCCAGTAGCACCTCTCTCTCTTTTATGCTTCCTATTTTTTATAACTCTGTTTTGCATATTAATTTGTTAGCAAAAGAGTTTTGTAAAAAGTCTAGATGGCCACATAATTAGTATTGCAATATTTTGAGACCACACACAATGTTTCGCATCATTTGGAAAATTATAAATATTTGCTTATTTTGAAAAAGCCAATTTAAATGCTTTGGGCCACTTATTAATTTCCTAGGAATTTATTTTGAGTCAAACCAAGTTGGTTTCAACATGGCATTCATCAGGGAAATTGTATAGAACTATTCGAACATTTTAGTTTTATAGCTTGAGGAGAAATAATTTTGACTTTTTTTTAAATTTGAATTTGAGGTAGGTTTGGGACAAAGTGATGATTAGCAAAATTTAATTATGATGATGTGGCAAATAAGAGTTTACTGTAGCATGACACTGGAGGTGTTACAAATCTCGTGCACTATAAGAAATCTTGTCCCGAGATTTTAGGGGTGGAGTAAGGGGGAAAGACTCGGGAAGGATGGAGCTCAACATAAGATAGGTACCTGGGGGCTATCTCAGTGAACGTGGCATAGAGGCACCTCTCGAGTCAAAATTCAAGAAAGACGTTGAGAGCAAGGTAAGGAGGTGCAATAAGAAGCTTCAACCGGGTAGGCAATAGTTTGTTGCCTGAAACAGAGGGTGAAAGGGGTTCGGAGCAATCGGAATAAGTGTTGCATTTGATACCAGAGTAGATCATCTCTAGGAAGGTGGTTCGTGAATTACATGCGAAGCCAGGGTGAGGAATAACTTTGGCGACAAGGGTGTACAGGAGAGTCAGATTTCGATCCTGTGGAACTGTGGGTTATGGGCCCACCATGTGGGTTAAAGGTAGGAAAGGCGCTGACATCTTCCACAGATGATAGCAAGGCATGTCAGATGACAAGCTGTCAGTTATGTTGGCAACGACGTCGATACCAAGGGCGAGGGACGAAGAGAACCATTTTCCTGCTCGTTGGAACGAGGCAGACCAATCGGCAAGGTTCGCGTCCATCGGTGGTTACCGGAATGTCATCAACAATAGTAACAGGGTCTCACTGACAAGGTTGTACATCGGGGCGTTTTATAAGCAGAGACTTATTTCTGCTTATATCATATAGATCACAAGAAGGTTAAACAAACCAATGGAAAGGAAAATGAAATTATCGGATTAATCAGACCAATGGAAAGGAAAATGTGTTTACACATAAGAGTTGGGAGTATATCCTTCCAAAGGAAAAGCGGAGCAGGATATACTTGATAGGACAGCAAGTTCAAAAGCATTTAGATAATGGGGCGAGGGAAGAATCAAGGTATTACCCATACAACGGTGTGAGGGTAATTGAACGAGAAACATGTTGTATTATGCTTCCGATGTTCCTGTTGATATTCGGAATACCACCGTCATGCTTCGATGCAGCAATGATATGGTGTCAATTAAAGATTGGGTTCGAAGATCTCAAGAGATGCCGAGAAACAATTCCAAGATTATCTCAGAACGTAAGGAATAACCAAGCACAACCAGGTCCGTGTTGGCAGAAAGTCAAGACGTCATCGATGATATCACAAATCATCGAGGGGCAGGGATGGTATTTCTAGCCATGAATTTAATTGACATCTTTGAAGAAGCCAAAGTGTTGACGGTGATCACGACAAATTTTGTCGAGAGACTCTATGAAGATGCCATCGAGCAGAAAAGGAAGGATGAAGTGAAAGGCTATGAGAACCACGGATTCGACACAAGCTCGAAGTCAAGCTTGTTGTTCGAGGTGAAATGATAAGATGAGGAAGATCGACGTAAGCTTAGCTCATCGTCGGAAGTTGCTCCGGGCATAAGGACCAGGTAGCACAGTTAAAAGTTGACATGATAAAAGTATAGCCGATCAGGCTAGGAATGATGTGATGGGTTATAAAACTTCCTAGTATCAAGTACTAGGTGTAATGCCGGAAGGTAAATCCGAGTAGAGGTTGGACGGGGGAAATGATTTGCAGAGGATAAGTATTTTAACTTATCCAGTAATTGGAATCAAGGAGGAAATATGGTCGGAACCATGGTTGCAAAGGATCAATTCATAGGTACAAGATGAGCTTGTACCAAAGAAATAATTATTTTTACGAGCAGCTTCCATGATAAGTTCTACATCGGGTCCATGGGCATGAACACAAAGGTTCAAGGTCGACTCCCACTTCTTCAATGCCTAACCTTTTATTTACTTCTCGCCTTTGACGAAGTTGTAGTGTAGAAATTGTGATCCGACGTAACACCGGTAGAGTATGACCCATAGAAATTTCTTGGTTCACACAAATTAGGGAAAGCATTAGTTCAACCCGTCGGGGCATCTTAGGAACATTTGCAAAAACTTCATAGGTAATTAACTCAAGCTCGGAAGCAGAGCATGGTAGACAAAAGTAGGGGATACAATTTACCAAAGGTATTATGTATCAGGGAAGAATTCACAAGGTGATTAAAAATGAAGGACACTGTTGGATGGTAGTCCAACAAAAGATCTGATGACACATAACAGAGCTGATGTGGGTATCGGTACCCGATCAGACGAAGAAAAGAATGCAATGAGATGGGATTATAGAAACAACTGACAAATGCAACGTTGAAGTGTAAAGGAATTATGATTTCCAAAACGGGGGATCAGAAGCAGAGGCTTTGTTCAAAGACAAGTAAGTTGAATAGATCTAGACTGATAATCAATCAAGGTTTGATTTGCGGAACACCAGCTCATGTCCGGAGTGAGGTCTGAGCCAAAAGTATGAATACTAGTTTTGTCTGAGGATTGCGATCATCTGCAACATATTGAATCGACGGACTCAAAATGCTAGTGACAAGTGATGCCAACAAGATTACTAGACTTATGGGATTAACCATAATGCAAGCAAGTAAGAAATTCAACAACAATACGCTACTGAGTATTTACGGAAGATCAAATGGTATTTCGAAGACTTTTGTGAAACACATGAACAACTGGGGATGAGCGGATACTCGGTAAGGGCGAGGAATTCTCCGAAGGGGTATTCATGTGGCAAAGAACTACAAGGCAGTAGACACAGTATTCTCGGAACAATAGAGAGAATTTCGGGGTATCTTGTAATAACAAGATCAATGGGGAATGATTATATGAATGGGAAGCGTACGCGGTTATTCATAGGGGTTTATCGATGGGAGGGAATTGCAAAAGCATTGGCACAAAGTCTCGAGAGAACAACGTAGAGTAACTTCGAAATCTTCTGGTGAAGCAGGCGATCATCGATAATGCCGGGGCTCTCCGGGAGGAAGTGGGTACGTGAGCCTAATGTCAGAGTTAGTAAATTCGTTTAACCCGAATGGAAGAGAGATCAGAGTCCCAGAGTATAGATGAGGAGTAAAAGATTCTAATACCACCCAATAGCGACATGGGCCCATAAGCCACACTACCAAGTTAGTAAAAGTTTTTCATTGACTAGACTCAACTTCGACCAAGGAGTTGGAAAGGGGGCTACCTACAGGCAGTCGGCTCTGATACCAACTTGTGACGCCCTCGATTCAATCGTACACTAATCATACACGCAAATGTGTATGATCAAGATCAAGGACTCATGGGAAGATATCACAACACAGCTCTAGACACAAAATAAAATAATACAAGCTTTATATTACAAGCCAGGGGCCTCGAGGGCTCGAATACATAAGCTCGAATACACAAGAGTCAGCGGAAGCAACAATATCTGAGTACAGACATAAGTTAGACAAGTTTGCCTTAAGAAGGCTAGCACAAAAGCATCTACGACCGAAAAGGCACGGCCTCCTGCCCGAGAGCCTCCTAACTACTCCTGGTCGTCGGCGGCCTCCGTGTAGTAGTAGGCACCCTCGGGGTAGTAGTAGTCGTCAAAGATGGCATCTGGCTCCTGGACTCCACCATCTGATTGCAACATCCGAGAAGAATGGAAAGAGGTGGAAAAAGGGGAGCAAAGCAATCGTGAGTACTCATCCAAGTACTCGCAAGCAAGGATCTACACTACATATGCAACATTATCAAAGGAAGGATGTATATGTGGACTGGGCTGCAGAAATGCCAGAATAGAGGGGAGAGCCTAGTCCTATCGAAGACTAGCATCTTCTGGAAACCACCATCTTGTAGCAACATGAGGGAGTAGAGTAGCATAAAGTAAAGTAGTAGAAGTGTTATCAACCTCAGCCAGAGATCCTTTCTCGACTCCCTGCGAGAAAGCAATCCCAGAGCCATACTATCTAGTTATCACCTCATATCCATGTCTCATCTCAAGTATCCAGTTCTAGTTGTATCGATCGGGATACAACTCCAAGTGTCCGTTACCGTAGGACAGGCTATCGATAGATGTTTTCTTCCCTGCAGGGGTGCACCAACTTACCCACCACGCTCGATTAACTCCGGCCGGACACACTTTCCTGGGTCATGCCCGGCCTCGGCCAAACAATACGCCGCAACCCGACCTAGGCTTAATAGAGAGGTCAAGCACGCCGGACTAAACCTATGCCCCCAGGGGTCATGGGCCATCGCCCCGGGAACTACTGCACGTTGCGTGGGCGGCCGGTGAGCAGACCTAGCTACCTCCTTAAAAAAGGCGGGAGCTTACCAGTCCAACCCGGCGCGCGCCGCTCAGTCGCATGACGTCTATTAAGCTTCGGTTGATGCATACGACGCAGAACGCCCATACTATGCCCACGTGATGGTTAGTGCTATCAGGCCAGAGGCTCCTCGGATCAAATATCCAAATCGTAGTGGATTAGGAATGCGCGGTAACAAACAGAGACTCACGAAAGATGTGACCCGTCGCCCCGTCTCGAGGACTTGCGGCAAGGGCTAGGAATGCCCGGCCATGCCTCGTAATTATCTCGCGGGCACCTTCTAGGTCAACCCGAATCCACATCACTCGCAATTATGCTCGCGCGGGTACCCCTCAAGGTCGACCCGTCTTTAGTAACATGGTTCAGCGTAAAGTCATAGTAACCATAGTAACCGTGTGTCCAAACATCAAGGGGAAAACCCGAGGAATCACCCCCGGTGAATTCTACTCGATGTAATCATCAAGGTGAACGTAAGAGGGACCACCCTCGAGGTTCACACTTGAGGGGTTGCACGACAGAGTCGTATCGGAAGTGGTTAAGGCGGAATCACCCTCGATGACCACGACCGAATAACTACACTAGCGGGTTAACATCAGAAGTGCTGATGAGGCCTCACCCTCGGCACTCGATAGTAACCCAGTAGTGTCGAGCAACTAAGGGGAAGTGATGTGCGGTGTCGGGGCCTGGTCTTCGATCCCGTTGATCGGGTCTTCGATGATGAAGCAGGGGCAACAAGGACAAGGTGGAGGTCACTGGTGGATCACTAACCAACCTATACTAAGCAGTTTAGGATAAGCAGGTAGGTAACAATAAGCAGGTTACAATAAACATGCTATGCATCAGAATAGGAGCAAACAATAACAATAGCAAAATCTAATGCAAGCATGAGAGAATGGAATGGGCGATATCGGGATGATCAAAGGGGGGGCTTGCCTGATTGCTCTGGCAAGGAGGGGGTCGTCGTCGTCGTAGTCGATCACAGGGACAACATCGGTCTCGGGGTCTACCGGAGAGAATAGGGGGGAGAAACAGTAAATACATAGCAAGCAAGTGCATAATAGGACAACAGGCATAGCTAGACATGTTCTAACGCGGTGCTACACGATACCGGCGAAGGGGGATAACATCCGGGAAAGTTTTCCCTATTCCGGACCTGCGTCAGACAGATGACCGGAGGGGAAATGTTCCATGTTCGCTATGCTAGGAACATGTGGCGGGCGAACGGACCGCGTATTTGGATTCGTCTCGTCGTTCTGAGCAACTTTCATGTATACAACTTTTTCATCCGAAATACGGATTATTTTATATGATTTTTCAAAGTTTATTTGAATTTTTGGAATTATTATATTTAGCTTAAACCGAATTGACTAAGTCAATTTTGGCTAGTCAAAGGGCAGTTGTGGCCCACATGTCATAGACTATTTACCTAAACAAATAAATAAATCTAACTTATTTAAAGGGGCTTACATGTCATCTACTAGTAGTAGACTAACTTAGCAGAACACACGCACCTAGTAGTACTAAATCTAAGCAAGGGCCTGGCCACTACTGGGCATAGCCCAGCCCGCCACACGCACGGCACACTCACACACCACGCTGCACACACACACCACGCTGCTCTCAGCACACACGGGCGCACACGGCCATGTCCAGCTGCACGGACACACACTATGCAGAACACACACACACTACACTCATAGCTCGGCCATGGCCGGCGTAGCAGCGGCGGCAGCGAGCAGCGGCATCGACAGACAGTAGCGGCAGCAACAGGAGCGACGCAGAAGGCGGCGGCGGCGGCGGCAAACAGCAGCGACGGCACAAGGGGCAGCTAGCAGCAGTACAAGCAGCAAACAGTGGCAGTAGAGCGGCAGTGTAGGCGTAGGCAGGCATGAACGGCCAGGGGCGCGGCGGTAGAAGGAGCAGTAGCAGCTAGCGCGGGCAGAGGAGCAATGGCACAACAGCAACAGCATCATAGCGGCAGTAGCATGAGCAAGCAACATAGCGGTAGTAGCATCAGCAAAGCAGCAGCATGAGCGCGTACGCGGACGCCGAGATTCGGCCATGATGGAGGGTGGCGTGCACGGGTACAAATCGAAGCGGAGACATGGGGGAATCGAAGGGGATGCTCACCCTGGTGTTTGTGGTTGAGGTCAGCGAGCGCGGGGTGACCGGGATGCGTCGAATTTGACGACGAGAGACGGCGGTCGTGGCAAGGAGACGGCGGCAATGCAGAGCGTATGGGCCGCCCCGACTCGGTTTGGTGCTCAGGACGGATAAAGCAGGCCACACCGGACCTCCTTGATGTGCTGCCGAGCAACGGAAATGACGGTGGCCGCGATGATGACGGCGACGGCGAGGTGGGGCGGAGGAGGCCGACGAGGCCGAGCATGAGGGAGGGAGATGGGGGCGAGAGGAGGAGGGCGCTAGGGTTTCGAGGGGGCGCCCGGGGGGGCTTTGTAGGAAGGGGCAGGGGACGGATGGCCACCACGCACGGCCATCGCCGGCGGATGGCCGCCACGGCCCCCCTTGTCCCCTGCAGCGAGAGGAACAGGACAAGCGGGGGTGGGCTGGGTCTTTTGTGTAGCTAGTTGGGCCAAATGCCCAGTAGCACCTCTCTCTCTTTTCTGCTTCCTATTTTTTATAACTTTGTTTTGCATATTAATTTGTTAGCAAAAGAGTTTTGTAAAAAGTGTAGATGGCCACATAATTAGTATTGCAATATTTTGAGACCACACACAATGTTTCGCATCATTTGGAAAATTATAAATATTTGCTTATTTTGAAAAAGCCAATTTAAATGCTTTGGGCCACTTATTAATTTCCTAGGAATTTATTTGTGAGTCAAACCATGTTGGTTTCAACATGGCATTCATGAGGGAAATTGTATAGAACTATTCGAACATTTTAGTTTTATAGCTTGAGGAGAAATAATTTTGACTTTTTTTTTAATTTTGAATTTGAGGTAGGTTTGGGACAAAGTGATGATTAGCAAAATTTAATTATGATGATGTGGCACCATTAATAGGAGTTTACTGTAGCATGACACTTGAGGTGTTACAAAATAGATCTGAAAATAAATGCAAAAGAAAAGTAGATCGCAAAGGCAAATATATGAGAAAGAGACCCGGGGGCCGTAGGTTTCACTAGTGACTTCTCTCGAGAAAAATAGCAAACGGTGGGTGAACAAATTACTGTTGGGCAATTGATAGAACTTCAAATAATCATGACGATATCCAAGCAATGATCATTACATAGGCATCACGTCCAACATTAGTAGACCGACTCCTACCTGCATCTACTACTATTACTCCACACATCGACCGCTATCCAGCATGCATCTACTGTATTAAGTTCGTGGAAAACGGAGTAATGCAATAAGAATGATGACATGATGTAGACAAGATCTATCTATGTAGAGATAGACCCCATCGTTTTATCTTTAGTAGAAACGATACATACGTGTCGGATCCCCTTCTGTCACTGGGATCAAGCACCGTAAGATCGAACCCACTACAAAGCACCTCTTCCCATTGCAAGATAAGTAGATCAAGTTGTCCAAACAAAACCCAAATGTCAAAGAATAAATACGAGGCTATAAGCAATCGTGCATATAAGAGATCAAAGAAACTCAAATAACTTTCATGGATATAAAAAGATAGATCTGATCATAAACTCAAAGTTCATTCGATCCCAACACACACACCGCAAAAAGAGTTACATCATATGGAAATCCAAGAGATCATTGTATTGAGAATGCAGCGAGAGAGAGGAACCATCTAGCTACTAACTACGGACCCGAAGGTCTACAAAGAACTACTCATGCATCATCAGAGAGGCACCAATGGTGGTGGTGAACCCCATCCGAGATGGTGTCTAGATTGGATCTGGTGGTTCTGGACTCTGCGACGGCTGGATGAATATTTCATCGACTCCCACAGGGTTTTGGGAATATTGGGGTATCTATAGAGCAAAGAGGCGGTCCGGGGGCACCCCAGGTGGGCACAACCCACCAGGGCGCGCCTGGGCCTCCTGGCGCGCCCTGGTGGCTTGTGCCCTCCTCGGGGCACCTCCCAGGCGCAACCAGGGCCCATTATGTTCCTTCTGGTCCAGAAAAATCTTTGTGAAGTGTCGTTGCATTTGGACTCCTTCTGATATTGATTTCCTGCGATGTAAAAACATGCAGAAAACATCAACTGGCACTTGGCACTATGTCAATAGGTTAGTACAAAAAAATGATATAAAATGACTATAAAATGATTATAAAACATCCAAGATTGATAATATAATAGCATGGAACAATCAAAAATTATAGATACATTAGAGACGTATCAGCATCCCCAAGCTTAACTCCTACTCGTCCTTGAGTAGGTAAGTGATAAAAACAGAATTTTTGATGTGGAATGCTGCCTAACATGTCATATCATATTCTTTTCTTTATAGCATGGACATTTGGACTTTTATGTGATTCAAAGCAATAGTCTAGTTTTGACATGATAATTTAGATACTCAAGGATATCAACAAGCAACCATGTCTTTCAAAATATCAACGCTAAATAAGTTATCCCTAGACCATCATGCTCAACCATTGATCCATTCACGAAACACACTCGCATATTAGCTACACCCAATACTCAAGTACGATCATATTGCCTCCCAGTTGGTGCTTTTATAAGAGAAGGTGGAGACTCAAATTCAAAAATAAAAATTGCCTAAAGTCAAAAGAAAGGTACTTCGCAGAGGGAAGTAGGGATTTGTAGAGGTACCAGAGCTCAAAGCGAACAATTTAGAGATAAAAACATTTTGGGAGGTGTATCCATCCCACCAACGAAAATGACTTAGAGTTCCCAACACTTTCCATGCTAGATATATCATAGGCGGTTCCCAAATAGAAAATAAAGTTTATTCCTATTTTCACCATACTTTCACTTTCCATGGCTAGCTGTATCCACGGTTGCCCCCCATACCAACACTTTCCAAGGAATTTATTATTTGACAACATAAAGTAAATTCATTTTTTCATTTCAGGTCTGGGCATCCCTAAAACCTTTGCCTTATTCTTGTGCAATGACAAGTGAATAAAAACTCATCGTGAGAATAACACATCCAGCATGGAAAATATTAGCCACCCCTCACCGCTCCGCGAGCGAAACGAACACACAAAAGAGAAGTTTATTTTGAAAATTATAGATGGCACATGCAAATTTGCTTAGAACGGCAAAAGAATACCGCATATAGGTAGATATAGTGGACTCATATGGAAAAACTGGTTTAAAGAATTTTGGATGCACAAGTAGAGATCATACTTAGTGCAAAATGAAGGCTAGCAAAAGATTGAGAAGCTACCAACCAAGAAATTCGCTGCCTCTCTTCTGCCGCCTCCGACCACTATCCTCTGCTCTTAGACTGCTCCATGCGCGCCCCGGGCGCACGCCGCTTTCAGTTCGAGCGTTTCTGGCCGCAGCTAGAGGGCTTCCAGGATGTCGTTTCTCAAGCCTGGCACTCCTCTCTGCCCGATCCTGATCCCTTTCGTCGGATCGTCGCGCGTATGCAAGCCACTGCCCGTCGGCTCCAAAGCTGGAGTGCGCGCAAGGTGGGCCACATTGCGCTGCAGCTTCAGGTGGCCCGCGAGCTGATCGCCCGCCTTGACGCGGCCCAGGATCTGCGCCCCCTGTCTGCGCCCGAGACCTGGCTTCGCCGCAAGCTGAAGGCGGCTTATCTTGGCCTCGCTAGCCTCGACCGCTCCATCGCTCGCCAGTGCACGCGGTTCTCCTGGCTCAAGAATGGCGAGGCCAGCTCCGCATCCACGCCTCCCACAGGAAGCAACGAAACCACATCTTCTCTCTGCAAGTGGAGGGCAGCACCATCTCCGACCCCGATGCCATGGCTTCGGCCGCTTTCGAGCACTTCTCCCGCATCCTTGGCACCGCAGATGCGCGCACCACCTCGATCAACCTTCAGGATGTTCACCAGGGCGCGTTCGACCTCTCCGCTCTGGACAACCCCTTCTCCGAGGATGGAATTTGGGCAGCGATCAAGTGCCTACCCTCTGGCAAGGCGCTGGGGCCGGACGGGTTCACGGCCGAATTTCTTTGATGTTGTTGGCCGACCATCAAGGGCGACTTCTGCGCCGCCTTTGACAAGCTCTACCTGCTCAACGGCTGCGGTTTTTAGAAGCTCAACGAGGCCTTCATCACTCTCCTTCCGAAGAGACCCGACGCTGCCACGCTCAACGATTTCCATCCGATCAGCTTGATCCACCTCTTCGCCAAGCTGTTCGCCAAGGTGCTCTCCCTTCGGCTCGCGCCGAAGCTCTGCATGATGGTCTCCACCAACCAAAGCGCATTCATCGCCGGACGATGCATCCACGACAACTTTCTGCTCGTTCAGCAGACCGCCCGGCTCCTGCACAACTTGAAGATGCCGCGCGTTCTCCTCAAGCTCGACATTGTGCGTGCCTTCGACTCGGTCTCGTGGGCCTTCTTGCTTGACACCCTCTCCCACCTTGGCTTCAGGTGGCGGTGGCGTGAATGGATCTCGATCCTCCTCTCCACGGTGTCGACCCGTGTGTTCATCAACGGGAGGCCCGGTAATCCTATCGGCCACGTGTGCGGACTCCGCCAAGGTGACCCTGTCTCTCCGATGCTCTTCGTCCTCGTCATCAACGTGCTCAACTCGCTGATCACCCAGGCCGCGGCTCGCGGCGTTCTCCAGAGGCTCACCACACGGCATGCGACCTCCAGCATCTCGCTCTACGCGGATGACGTGGTAGTCTTTTGCCGTCCAGACAGCACCGACCTCAGCGCCATCCGCGAGATTCTGCGGGTCTTTGGCGAAGCCTCCGGGATGCATACCAACTTCTCCAAGTGCGCCGCACTCCCGATTTGTAGCTCCCCCGAGCAACTGGCCGCCACCTCGCAGACTTTACGCTGCCCGGTATTGCAATTCCCTACCACCTACCTCGGCATTCCACTCTCGGTGAGGAAGATCCCCACTTCTGCGCTTCTGCCCCTGATCGACAAGCTGGCGCGCAAGCTTTCCACTTGGCGTGGCTCCATGCTCTCGCGTGGTGAGCGGCTTGTCTTGGTTAGACACGTCCTCTGCGCCATGCACATGCACCTCCTCATGGCCATGGCCTTGAACAAGAGCATCCTTGGCCAGGCCAACAAGATCATCCGCAGCTTTCTATGGATTGGCCGCAAGGATGCCCGTGGTGGACACTGCCTCGTCGCCTGGCCAAGGGTGTGCCGGCCGCTCTCTTATGGTGGCTTGGGCGTCCGTGACCTTCACCGTGCCGGCATCGTGCTTCGCGTCCGTTGGCTCTGGCTCCAGCGCACGGACGAGGCGAGGCCGTGGCAGCACCTTCACCTCCCCTCCGATCCCGAGGTGGCCGCCGTGTTCCGGGCCTCCACCGTTTGGGCCGTGGGGGACGGTTCGTCCTGCAGATTCTGGCTGAACCACTGGATCAATGGGCGCACGGCGGTGGAGATCGCCCCCCTTGTCTTCGACCTTGTCCCGCGCGGACGCCGCAAGAACCGCTTGGTGCGTGATGGCCTTCACCAGAGGACCTGGGTCCAGGACATCCAGGGCGCTCTTGGCCCTTTGGCGCTGCTGCAGTATGTGGAGCTGTGGAGTCAAGTGCAGCTCGTCCAGCTCTCTAACGCTCCCAATGCGATCCGCTGGCGCTGGACGGAGTCTGGCCACTACTCGGCCAAGTCATGCTATGAGTAGCTGTTTGTCGGCTCCATCCGCGATCCCCACTGGCGCCCCATCTGGAGGTCTTGGGCGCCCACCTGCGTGAAGATTTTTCTCTGGCTCGCCGCCCTCGATCGCTGCTGGATGGCTGCTAGGCTGGCACGCCACAACCTCCCGCACGCCGACTCATGCCTTTTCTGTGATCAGGGCACCGAATGCATCCAGCACATCCTCGCTCGCTGCCCCTTCTCGCGACAAGTTTGGTTCGATACCCTCTCCTGGTGCCGACTACCCATCCCCCCACCGGACCCTGGAGCAGATTTTCTCTCTTGGTGGGAGCACTCCCGCAATTCCCTTCCCACGAGCGCGCGTAAAGGCTTCAACTCCCTTGTGATGCTCACGTCTTGGGAGCTATGGAAGCATCGGAACGGTTGCGTCTTCGACGGTCTTCGTCCCTCCACCACCAGCCTTTTCGAGACGATTCGCCAGGAGGCATTGCTTCGGGCTACCGCCGGAGCCAACGGTTTGCACAACATTGTAGGCATAGGCTAATTCCTTTTGTTTTGGGTCGAGCAGCCCCGGCTCCTGCTGCTCTGGCATTGCGCTTAGCGCCGTTCTCTCGTGTACGCCTCATAGTGTAATGCCCTACCTTGTGTTCTATCATATCTATCAATGAAAGATACGCAAGCTTTGCGTATTCACGAAAAGAAACGAATAATCTCATAAGCAAGCATTAAGCATAATTAACACCGAATAATGCACCACAAGTAGGATGTAATTTCATTGCATGACTATTGACTTTCGTGCTTGCATAGGGAATCACAAACCTTAACACCAATATTCTTACTAAAGCATAATGACTCATCAACATAACTCACATATCACATCATCATATCTCAACTATTACTAAGAATCAAGTTTATTTTGTCCAATGATCTTCATGAAAGTTTTTATTATATCCTTCTTGGATATCTATCACTTTGGGACTAATTTTCATGTGTTGCTTTTTACAAGCTCAAACAAATATAAGTGAAGATCATGAGCATAAATTTTTTTATTTCTCTCAAAATAATTTAAGTGAAGCAAGAGAGAATTTCTTGAAATTTTTACTAACTCTCAAATAAATCTAAGTGAATCAGGAGAGCATTTCTTCAAAAATACTAAAGCACAACGTGCTCAAAAAGATATAAGTGAAGCACTAGAGCAAGTCCATAGCTCATAAAAATTGAAGTGAAGCATAGAGAGCAATTCTAACAAGTCATGACATAAATTTTGGCTCTCTCAAATAGGTGTGTCCAAAAAGGGGTCAAGATTTAAAACACAAAATAAAACAAGCAAAGACTCATATCATACAAGACGCTCCAAGCAAAACACATAGTATGTGACGAATAAAAATATAGCTTCGAGTAAAATACCGATGGTCGTTAGAAGAAAGAGGGGATGCCACTCGGGGGCATCCTCAAGCTTAGTTGGTTGCTCATTTTTGGATAATAGCTTGGGATGCCGGGGCATCCCCAAGCTTAGGCTCTTCTATCCTTCCTTCATCCGTCGTAAGATAACCCAAAACTTGAAAACTTCAATCACACAAAACTCAACAAAACCTTCGTGAGATCCGTTAGTATAAGAAAGCAAACCACTACTATAAGTACTGTATCAAACCAATTCATGTTTTGTTTTGCATTATATCTACTGTATTCCAACTTTTCTATGGCAAAAACTCATCAAAGAAAACCATAGAGCCATTAAAATAAGCACACAACACAAAGAAAACAGAATCTGTCAAAACAGAACAGTCTGTAGCAATCTGACTATTTCGAATACTTCTGTAACTCCAAAAATCCTGAAAAATTAGGACGACCAGGGTAATTTGTATATTAATCTTCTGGAAAAAGAATTGGCATTTTATCACGTTCTGGTGATTTTTAACAATTGTTTTCATGAGCGTGTAAGTTTCTGTTTTTCAGCAAGATCAAACAACTATCACCCAAGAAGATCCTAAAGGCTTTACTTGGCACAAACACTAATTAAAACACAATCATAACAGTAGGATAATTGTGCAAACACACAAGAACAGAAAGCAAAAAGCAAAAATAAATTTTATTCATTGGGTTGCCTCCCAACAAGCGCTATAGTTTTACGCCCTTAGCTAGGCATAAAGCAAGGATCTAAGTTTTGTCATCCTTGGTTCGAGATCCATAAGATGCCCTCATGATTGATTCATATGGTGGCCTAATTCTTGTTCTAGGAAAATGTTCCATACCTTTCCTCAAAGAAAATTGGAACTTGAAATTGCCTTCTTTAATATCAATCACGGCACCGATAGTGCGTAAAAACGGTCTACTAAGAATAATTGGACAAGACGGATTGCAATCAATATCTAGAACAATAAAATCTATGGGAATATAATTCCTATTTGCAAGAATAAGAACATCATTAATTCTTCCCATAGGCTTTTTAATAGTAGAATCCGCCAAGTGCAAATTCAAAGAACACGATTCAATGTCGGTAAGACCAAGCACATCACATAAAGATTTCGGAATTGTTGAAACACTAGCACCCAAGTCACACAAAGCAAAACACTCATAATTTTTAATCTTGACTTTGATAGTAGGTTCCCATTCATCATGCAATTTTCTAGGAATTGAAACTTCCAATTCCAATTTTTCTTCAAAAGCTTTCATCATGGCATCAACAATATGTTTAGTAAAAGCTTTATTTTGTTCATAAGCATGGGGTGAATTTATCATGGATTGCAACAAAGAAATACAATCAATCAAAGAGAAACTATCATAATTAAAGTCTTTGTAATCCAAAAGAGTGGGCACATCACTAGTTAAAGTTTTGACCTCTCCAAACCCACTTTTATCAATTTTCTCAACAAGATTTTCACCGCCGAATCATCGGGACGCCTTCTAGCTAAAGTTGACTCTTCTGCAGTCCCTTTATCATCAATCTTAACTTTACTAAACAAGGAATCAATAGAAGAAACACCAATCATTTTAAGATCTTCACCACTTTTGCGAAAGTAATCACTAGAAAACGCTTTTTCTAAAAATTCTCTTTTAGCTCTAAGCATAGCGGTTCTTTTCTTACTTTCATCCATAGAAACATAAAGAGCTTTAATTGATTCATCAACCTTAGGCGCAAAAATTTTCATCTTGAGATTTTCCACATCATGAGCAATTCTATCAACACTTCTAGACAAATCATCAATCTTACTCAACTTTTCTTCTACAGAAGTGTTGAAAACTTTTTGCGTGTTGATAAATTATTTAATATTATTCTCAAGATCAGAGGTGTTCCTATTATTATTATAAGATTGATTTCCATAGGAATTACCATAATTATTAGAGGAATTACTAGGAAAAGGCCTAGGATTAAAATTACCTCTATAAGCATTGTTGTTGAAATTATTTCGAGAGATAAAATTCACATCTATGGCATCATTATTTTGCTCAATCAAAGTAGACAAAGGCGTATCATTAAAATCAATAGGAGCACTTTTACTAGCAACCAATTTCATAAGAGCATCAACTTTTTCACTCAAAGAAGAAATTTCTTCAACAGAATTAACTTTTTTACTAGTAGGAGCTCTTTCGGTATGCCATTGTTAATAATTTGCCATGATATTATCAAGAAATTTGCTGGCTTCACCCAAAGTAATTTCCATAAAAGTACCACCCACGGCGGAATCTAAAAGATTACGAGAAACAAAATTCAACCGCGCATAAATTTTTTGTATGATCATCCAAAGATTTAACCCATGAGTTGGGCAATTCCTTAGCATCATTTTCATCCTTTCCCAAGATTGTGCAACATGCTCATGTTCAAGTTGCTTGAAATTCATGATCTGGGTTCTAAGGGAAATAATTTTTGCGGGCGGAAAATACTTAGTGATAAAAGCATCTTTGCACTTATTCCAAGAATCGATACTATTGCAAGGCAAAGAAGAGAACCAAATTTTTGCAGAATCATGCAAAGAAAACCGAAATAATTTCATCTTCACAACATCATTGTCCACATATTTTTTCTTTTGCATATCGCATAAATCCACAAAGGTATTAAGATGGGACGCGGCATCCTCATTAGGATTACCGGAAAATTGATCTTTCATATCAAGATTCAGCAAAGCAGTATTAATATCACAAGACTCCGCAGTAGTGGCGGGAGGAGCAATCGGAGTGCCAATAAAATCATTGTTGTTGGTATTTGAGAAATCACATAACTTGGTGTTCTCTTGAGTCATGATGACCACACAACAAGATTGCACTCAAAAACAGATCCGACAAGAAAACGGCGAACGGAAAAAAAAAGAGGCGAATAAAACGGCAAATTTTTGTGAAGTGGGAGAGAGGAAAACGAGAGGCAAATGGCAAATAATGTAAATTGCGAGGAGATGAGATTTGTGATTAGGAACCTGGTATATGTTGAAGATCCTCCCCGGCAACGGCGCCAGAAATTCCTTTTGATGTCGCTTGAAACTACGTCGGTATTTCCCCAAAGAGGAAGGGATGATGCAGCACAGCGGCGGTAGATATTTCCCTCAGATATGAAACCAAGGTTATCGAACCAATAGGAGAACCAAGCAACACAGCGTAAACAGCCCCTGCACACAAATAACAACACCTCGCAACCTGATGTGTTAAAGGGGTTGTCAATCCCTTTCGGGTAACGGCGCCAGAAACGGTGCATGGACGGGAGAAAGTTGTAATAGATTGAATAAATAGGTCGCAAATAAAATAAAGTGTAGCAAAGTATTTTTGTATTTTTAGTTTAATAGATCTGAAAATAAATGCAAAAGAAAAGTAGATCGCAAATATATGAGAAAGAGACCCGGGGGCCGTAGGTTTCACTAGTGGCTTCTCTCGAAAAAAATAGCAAATGATGGGTGAACAATTACTGTTGGGCAGTTCATAGAACTTCAAATAATCATGATGATATCCAGGAAACGATCATTATATAGGCATCACGTCCAAGATTAGTAGACCGACTCCTGCCTGCATCTACTACTATTACTCCACACATCGACCGCTATTCAACATGCATCTAGTGTATTAAGTTCATGGAAAAACGGAGTAATGCAATAAGAATGATGAATTGATGTAGACAAGATCTATCTATGTAGGATAGACCCCATCGTTTTAACCTTAGTAGCTACGATACATATGTGTCGGTTCCCCTTCTGTCACTGGGATCAAGCACCGTAAGATCGAACCCACTACAAAGCACCTCTTCCCATTGCAAGATAAATAGATCAAGTTGGCCAAACAAAACCCAAATATTGGAGAAGAAATACGAGGCTATAAGCAATCATGCATATAAGAGATCAAAGAAACTCAAATAACTTTCATGGATATAAAAAGATAGATCTGATCATAAACTCAAAGTTCATCTGATCCCAACAAACACACCACAAAAAGAGTTACATCATATGGATCTCCAAGAGACCATTGTATTGAGAATTCAACGAGAGAGAGGAAGCCATCTAGCTACCAACTACGGACCCGAAGGTCTACAAAGAACTACTCACGCATCATCGGAGAGGCACCAATGGAGGTGGTGAACCCCATCCGAGATGCTGTCTAGATTGGATCTGGTGGTTCTGGACTCTGCGGCGGCTGGATGAATATTTCGTCAACTCCCCCAGGGTTTTGGGAATATTGGGGTATTTATAGATCAAAGAGGTGGTCCGGGGGGCACCCGAGGTGGGCACAACCCACCAGGGCGCGCCTGGGCCTCCTGGCGCGCACTGGTGGGTTGTGCCCTCCTCGGGGCACCCCCAGGCGCAGCCAGGGCCCATTATGTTCCTTCTGGTCCAAAAAAATCTCTGTGAAGTTTCGTTGCATTTGGACTCCATCTGATACTGATTTCCTGCGATGTAAAAAACATGTAGAAAACATCAACTAACACTTGGCACTATGTCAATAGGTTAGTACCAAAAAATGATATAAATGACTATAAAATGATTATAAAACATCCAAGATTGATAATATAACAACATGGAACAATCAAAAATTATAGATACGTTGGAGACGTATCAAATTGCAAGTAAATGGTTTGGCCTTGGGCGACCAAACAAATTGAGTAGCATACATATTGTTGGGAAACGTTGCATGGAAAGCAAAAAAAAATATACGCACACGCAAGATCTATCAAGGAGATGCATAGCAACGTGACA
Organism: Triticum aestivum; assembly: GCF_018294505.1. Lineage (NCBI taxonomy): Eukaryota > Viridiplantae > Streptophyta > Magnoliopsida > Poales > Poaceae > Triticum > Triticum aestivum. The sequence goes on along the minus strand of NC_057814.1, from coordinate 463,671,734 downwards.
GGGGGAGTGTGTCTACATACCCTCGTAGACCGTAAGCAGAAGCGTTTAACAACGCGTTTGATGTAATCGAACTTCTTCGCGCTCCAACTGATCAAGTACCAAACGTACGACACCTCCGCGTTCTGCACACGTTCAGCTCGGTGACGTCCTCCGCCTTCTTGATCTAGCAAGACGGCGATGTAGTAGATGATTTCCGATAGCATGACGTCATGGTGACGGTGATGGTGAAGTGATCTCCGCAGGGCTTCGCCTAAGCACTACGAAAATATGACCGAGGTGCAAACGGTGGAGGGGGGCGTCGCACACGGCTAGCCAATTGTCTGTTGTGTGCTAGGCACCCCCTCCCACCTATATATAGGTGGGAGGGAGGGAGGAGCAGCCAAAGGGGGCACCCAAGTAGGAGGAATCCTACTTGGGGTCTCTCCCAAGCCGCGCCCTCCCCCTGCCTTGTATAAGTGCGAGGGAAAGGCAGGGGAGGGTGCCCCCCCCCCTTTCCTTTCTCACTTGAGGAGGGGGAAAAAGGAGGGGCCATCCTCCCCTTTCCTTCCCCTAGGGCCTGCTGTCCATGGAAGGGGCACACCAGGGGCTGGTATGTCCCCCCTTTGGCCCATTAGGCCCATACACTTACCGGGGGTGTTCGGAACCCCTTCCGATGACCCGATGTCTACCCGGTGCACTCCGAAACTCTCCCGGTGTCTGAATACCATCGTCCTATATATCAATCTTTACCTCTCGGCCATTTCAAGACTCCTCATCATGTCCATGATCTCATCCGGGACTCCGAACAACATTCGGTCACCAAATCATATAACTCATATAACACTATCGTCAACGAACATTAAGCGTGCGGACCCTACAGGTTTGAGAACTATGTAGACATGACCGATACGCCTCTCCGGTCAATAACCAATAGCGGAACCTGGATGCCCATATTGGCTCCTACATATTCTACGAAGATCTTTATTGGTCAAACTGTTAAGACAACATACGTAATTCCCTTTGTCCATGGGTATGTTACTTGTCCGAGATTCGATCGTCGGTATCTTCATACCTAGTTCAATCTCGTTACCGGCAAGTATCTTTACTCGTTTCATAATACATCACCTCGTGACTAAACTCCTTAGTCATTTGCTTGCAAGCTTATGATGTGTATTACCGAGAGGGCCCAGAGATACCTCTCCGATACTCGGAGTGACAAATCCTAATCTCAATCTATGCCAACTCAACAAACACCTTCGGAGATACCTGTAGAGCATCTTTATGATCACCCAGTTATGTTGTGATGTTTGATAGAACACAGGGTATTCTTCCGATATCCGGGAATTGCATAATCTCATAGTCGAAGGGATATGTATTTGACATGAAGAAAGCAATAGCAATAAACTGAACGATCAATATGCTAAGCTAACAGATGGGTCTTGTCCATCACATCATTCTCCTAATGATGTGATCCCGTTATCAAATGACAACACATGTCTATGGTTAGGAAACCTTAACCATCTTTGATCAACGAGCTAGTCTAGTAGAGGCTTACTAGGGACATGATCACACATGTATTTAAGTTTTCGATCAATACAATTCTAGCATGAATAATAAACCTTTATCATGATTTAGGAAATATAATAATAACCATTTTATTATTGCCTCTAGGGCATAGTTCCATCACATGTCACTCTCATCGTCCGAGTGATCACTATCATATTCAACCATATTCATCTTAGGACGATCGGTTTTATACCTATGCACCCTTGAGATCTTTGCTTCGGCTTTCCCGAGCGAAAGATTTTTGCAAGACCTCGTTGACACTTAAAAACTCATAGCCTTCTAGTTTTTCTTTAATGTGAGTTCTCAAACCATTAAGCACAAGGTCTGCAAAGTCCCTCTTGGTTATCACCAAGCTATAATGCCGGTTTTTTGTATATCTAAATCCCTTGACTCAATCGGAGATGGATTCATCATTTTTCTGCTTAATCGATGTAAGATGTGACAATTTAAGTTCATGTCGCCGCTATAAAAGAGATCACGAAATTTCTGCTCTAGCTGCGCCCATACACGAATAGAATCATGCGGTAACGAAGCAAACCATGCAAAAGCACTACCATTAAAAGATAAAGAAAGAGTGTGTTGACACACGAACACGTCACGTGTACCTTTGACGCCGGGGGGTATGCACCGCAGCTCACATCGAAGGAGACCCGACCGACAACACGATACGCAACACAGTCGGCAGATGCTTTTGAAGACCCGAAACCCCGCACGCCCGGGAGGGACCCCGTCAGGGAGTGCGGCGGCTATGGGCTACCCTCGGTCGATTCGGTCGCCCTAGAGCCTCGGGATTTGCAGCTCTCAAACACGAAGAGCGAGAGAGAAAACGGTGGAGAGATAAAACATAGATGAAAAAGTAGTATATTGATATGTCGACTGTGTTGTTTCAATTGACTGTCACCCCCAACATATATAAGGGGCGGTTGGACTCCCCGTACAAGAAAAGGACTCCAAATCCCGTCCAAATCTTTCCAAAATTACCCGAGCTCGGATTTAGGTAAGTCTGAGACAACAGTTCGGTTTTGAGTCTCACAAGTCACAAACGACCTTGGATGAAGATGGGCCCAAAATAAAATTTAACCGTTTCTAGGAGTAGAACAACTTTTATGTTGAACATTTTTCGAATAGAGGCCATCTTCAATACCCTACGGGGCCATCTTTAACTTCTAGTTGGACTCGGTCATGTAGTTTTCTTAGTTGTCCGAGTTTTGTAGCAATCTTACAGGCCATATATAGAACACTTTTTCGACGATGGCTCCAAAAGCAAAGTTGACCATTTCGACGATATGCACAACTTTCATGTAGAACACTTTTTCATCCGAGGCCATCTAGATAATTCTTTGAGCCCTTATTGAACTTCTGGTCGGATTAGCCTTGACAGTTTCCACTTGGCCGGCAAGGTTTTCACGTCGGCAAGCTTTTCACGCCGGTAAGCTTTCCACGTCGGCAAGCTTTTCACTTGAACGGCAAGCTTCCACGCCGGCAAGTTTTTCATGCCGGCAAACTTTCCACTTCAGCAAACTTTCCACGCCGGCAAGTTTTTCACTCGACCGACAACTTTTTTGCCGACAAGCTTCATTCAGCCGACAAAGGCCGAATAACTCATGCGACCCATCAGACACCACCTAGGTGGGTGTCTGGTCCCTCGCGTCATTTTTTCACTCAAGATAGGTCCGCAGAGTGTTGTCTCTAACTTTTGCATACGAACTCGGATTGAGATGATTTTTATATCAAAATCAACTGATTCGACGGGACGAAGACAATTGATGTAGAATATTTTTCATATGAGGACGTCTTGGGGGCGTAATCAACCAAAAGGTGATCTGAAAATAAAATTTGAAAAACTTTGAACACAGTTTTGGCTCCTAAGATGAGGTCGGATGGTGATGACGCGAACATCAAAGTTGCTCAATTTGATGATATGAAACTTTTCATGTTGAAACACTTTTTTATTTGAGGCCATCTTAACTGCATCTCGTACCATGCCAAAATCTGTGTCAACACATCCCCCCTGTTTTTGGGCAAAGCTTGAATGCCGAAAAACAATTTGCACCGTGTTTATTCTAAGGATGATGTCAACACTCCATCAACCATTTGTATTTCTCAGGACGATAATTATGTATCGGCCATGTGTTATACTAAGGGTGATAATCATATATCGGCCATTGCCTATCCAGGCTTCTTGCCATACACTCATGTTGAAAATACACATAAAGAAAAAAAAACTCAACTAAAAAATTAAAAAATGAAAGCATACACATGCGGAAAATAAAAACAAACACATGAAAATAAGCATGCACACACCAAAATCCAGTCTAAGGAGACCCAAAACAAGGGTCGGTCGAATCCAAACAGCCCAATACGACCAACAAAACTTGACAGAAAAAAGAAAAACTACACAAATCTTAAAGCACAATCTAAGGGCCAGAAAATCGACTGACTACAGAACTAAATTCAGCTGACTGAAATATAGCTAAAGTGATTAAATATGAATAGAAGGGGAGTTTTCTCGGAAAAAAAAACAAATGGACATGGTGAACCACTAAGCCGCCACGAATTAGGAGGAGTAGCGTGCATGCACCAGAGCATGCCGCCCCTAAGCCACTTCATGCTCTCCACTACGACGATACCAAGCGCGCACCACCCAAAGTCAAATACTAGTTGATTCATTCCCCTTTCTTTTAAGCGTCCCGCGCGTATGTATGGCGCCAGCTCGCCAGTTCAGTTCGTGCAGGCACCGCAGCCGGAGTAGTTAGCCCATCCTAGGAGCGCACAACAACGCCCACCATGCAGTCCGCCGACGAGCCCGTGTCCGGTCCGGCCGTGAGCAGTACGGCGGCAACACGACCGGGAGAGGCCGCAGCTGAGGACGGCGGCAAGAGCCCGGTGCCGCCGTCGATGGAGGACGAGCGCCAGATCCCCGTGGACCCAGTCTCGCTGCGGCACCTGGGCATGGTGGCCGACCCGGACTCGCCGCTCTCCGCGCCGTCCGTGCTCACGGAGGTGGTCGCGCAGTCGTCCCCGCTCCTGCCGCCGCTGCGCCGGCCCACGTTCGTCGGCGCCAGCCTGCCGTGCTCCGCGACCTCCTCCCCCGTCCACAGCGCCACGGCCAAGCGGGACGAGCCCGCCGCGCCCAGCCTCGCCACGGTCATCGCCCTGCGCTCCCTCGCGCGGCAGCACTCCGCCGCGCTGGCCAGCTACGCTGGCTCGCCGTCCGCGGCTCCCACCACGCTCTCGAGGAGCGCGTCCCGCGCCGAGGGGAGGTCCATGGCGCCGCACGACGACGAGGTCCCCTACGTCGAGGCCGCCGACGAGGCCGAGCAAAGCTTCACGTGCGGCGTGCTGTGCATGTTCATCCCGGGCTTCGCCAAGAAGAAGCCTGGATCGCCCTCCGCGGCGGCCGTCGTGTCGAGCATACAGAGGCAGCATTCGGGGGCGAGGCGGCGGAGCAGCGTGTCGCGGATGGCGGAGCTGGAGAGGTTCGAGTGCGGGTCGTGGAGCCCGCCACCGCCGCCGCATCCGGTGAGGGTCGTGCCGACGCACGTCGACATGGACTTCGCGATGGAGGTGCCCAAGATCAGCTGCGCGGACGACACGGACCTGCCGGTCAAGATGGCGTTCGTGTTCGAGGGCGAGGCGAGGGGGGTCCTGAAGAAGTCGGCATCGGAGTCGCGCCGGCAGGAGCCAGCTACGCCCACCAAGACGGCGTCCGCGTTCGACGGCGAGCCGAGGGGGATCCTGAAGAAGTCGGCGTCGACGTCGCAGCGGCAGGACTCGGCCCCCAGGACGTCGTCCGCGTCGCAGCGGCACGTGAGGTTCTCGACGGCCGCGGCGCCTCCGGCGTCGTGCCCGACGTCGCCGTGCATCACGCCGCGGCTGGCGATGGCCAGGGCCGAGTTCAACGCCTTCTTGGAGGCGCAGAGCGCGTAGATAATTCGTCATGCACGGTGCATGCCTGTTCTTTTTTCTTGGATTTGCTTCGTGCTTGTTCGCGAGTGGCAGCGCTGCCGCTGCGCGCGCGGGATTGCTAGATGCCTAGGTTTTGTTTTTCGGGCGTGTTCGATTGTCCGTATTCCAGTCGACCAATTCCCGACGACTCTGGGGTTTTACGATGGATTGAGGAGACCAATTCCCGAAACGGGGCTAGACGACGAGAACCTTATTTGATCTTTTAGGAGCCTCCGCCGCATCGCCTTCCTAAGCAGGACAAAAGCATTGATCATACTAGAAAAACACCTAAAATTGAAGCATGAGTCCATGCATCAAAATTGCTTTTCTCAAATGTCAAAAAATCCGGAATCTTTTTAGATTTGTTCATGGTCACATTCAAATCTACTTCCAAATTTTTAGGTGAAAAGCTTTTACCATTTTCATCTGTGCAAAAAATACAAGTTGAACTCCAAATGTCACACCTAAATTGTTGTTTTACCGGTGAAGGAGTGTTATCCTGTTTCACATGAAAATTATCAAGCACACTTGTTACACTAAGGAGAACATCTACAAAAACATTCGCTTTTTAGTATTTATTTTGAATTTACTGTTCATTCAGGAGCACATGCCTCCGAGAGCCAAAACGTCCCTCGCCAAACCGCTGACTGTATCTTACTGTCATATCATCTACAATCAATTTAATAGCCATATATAAAGTAGTTAGCTACAAATATATACTACTTTAGAATAAGTATAATAAGATAACATAAGAGAGTTATAAGAGTTGTCACATCGGATTTGTGATGAATTGGAGGAGAGAGGAGAAGAGAGAGAAGAGGAGTGGATGCAAACTTACAACCAGCTGCAACACGTGCTCTCACACACACTTTGTGAAATGACAAGGTGAGTCAGACAATGATGATGTAGTATGTAAAGCAACCATCCTTTACATGGATGAGATTTTCTGTTGACTATAAATGATGTGACACTGAGATAGAGCTAGTAGCACGCTCTCTTAGGGAATGAGCTATGGTGGAGCACCTAGTGCTGCCCCAAGACCTCCACATTAGCACAATAAAAACGAGACTATCATTTTGTTTTTTCATTCAATCTACATAGTGGCCTTGTGACATGAGCCAGCTGGTACTCTTGATGGCGCGTAGCTGAATAGAGCTAGGGTTAGGGAAAGCACACTAAGGATTCCACATTTTACCACCGCTCGAGATGGTGGCTACATGCGTCTTCCCAAAAAAGGACGACTTCCATCAAGATAGAGATCAACCAAGACGGCGTGGCGACCAAGCACACACAAGGGGAAGACGGGCGAAGCATTGTAGGGAATAAGGAGGGAAAGAATGTCAAATGGGCGGAGGACTTTCATTGGATGGACCTAGCTAGCCTTGCGAGGGAGGGGTGTGAAGAAGGGTAGACCGCCTTCACGGAGCGGCAATAAAATGGATGAGTGGGGGGGAGGGGGGGGGTTGGCGGTGGCAAGTTGGTTGCACAAATAGACGAGGTCAGCAATATTGAGGGTGTGTGAAAACCTCTTACGTTGATTTTTCTATATATTTTTGCCATTACCTTTTCTGTCTTTTAATGCTTACTACTGTTTTGAAGTGTTTATGTTTTACTTCCAAGAGACTAGTAGTTTCCGCTATACGGTGAATTGCTAGGTTATATTCATAATATTGTGTTTGGTTTGAACTATTGAGTGTTTGTGATACCGGCCACAAATGATTCTCTTGTTGTGTATGTGGTCTCTGAGTTTGTTATCTCTAAAGCTACCGTGATATACTGTGTAGAAAGAGTGCAACGTTTTGTGATCGGGCTATATGGAGCCCTTTATTTAAAACATTAAAAAACATATTACAAAGTTTCAAGAAATTCTGAAAAATAATCCACATTGGTAGTTGGATGTATAATACATAAGTGTAAAATTTCATGAGAAAATACATTGATTTGCGAGCTACACGTTGGTTTTTTATAGTGAACAATGTATATACTGTTTACCGAGTTCAAAAGACACCAAGTTGCCTTTTTCTTGTATAGATCGCGTGTCAATGTATTTCATCCTGAAAATTTGCACAAATGAAGTATACATATGTATGACCGTATGGGTTTATTTTTCAGAATTTTTGAATCATTGAAACATTTTATTTAATGTTTTTTATATATAAAAGCTTCAGTAACCCGAGCACCAAAAGGCATTTATGGAAGGATAAAATTGCATGGCAAGCCCGATTTTCCTTGGAATCTGATAATGCCAGAACGTCAGATACAAGCACATGACAAATCGAACATTTGCCTTATGTGTAATTACTTCGGAACTTGAGTCTGATTCTATTTTTCTAACTAATTGGTGTACTTGAGATGCATTTCCTCTGGCTTCTAAAAAGACGCGAGAATGACGGCTTTAGTTAGCAGACATGACAAATTTGTGCTTCAGTTTATTTTCTGACAGATATGAATTACCGTGTGTGTCAACTAACTTGCCATCATTGCGTCACTAGATTTTTTTTTTTTAGAACATTTGATTTGTCATGTGCTCATACCTGACTTATCATTTCTGTTTTCCTTCCCGTCCAAGGCGTATTTTCGGATAGAACAACTCTTTTCTTGAAAAATCAGAACACCCCTCTCTGATTTGAATTTGCATCTCGTTTGGACATCACCGTGGTCTTCTTGTTTCGCGAACGTCGCCACCGTGGTCTGAACCTCGAAGATGCCGCACCCATCCACTGTCACGTTTTTTTTTATCTGAGACAAATCCACGGTCACGTGCCCCTTTGCCTCGTTATCGAGGCGACGTGTCCGTTTCACGTTCACTCGAGCCGCGCCACTGACCACCCCCAGCCGATTAGGCTGCCACCAACCCAAGCACGTCAATCACGGGAAGCAAACGGCAGCCCAGCCCAAATTCCTAGCGGCAGCCGGCAGCCGGGCGCCGGGAGCGGGCAAGATGGCGGCGGCGGCTGTGGCAGCGCGGGCGTACGAGGCGGCGTCGCGGTCCGCGCTGGCGGCGCTGGAGCGCAACCTCCTGCCCGACGCGGTCACCCGGCGGCTCACGCGCCTCCTGCTCGCGCAGCGCCTCCGCCTCGGCTACCTCCCCTCCGCGCCGCTCCAGCTGCAGGACCTCCTCCTCTTCGCCCACTGTACGCACCGCCCCGCCCAAATGCAGTCTCCTTCACCCTCGCCGGTCGCTGCGCTGCCATTCTAATCTCCGCAAATAGTGTCCGAATGTCTGGGCGAACACCCAGTAGCAGCATTTTTTCCTTTTTATCTCATTTTTGCGAGGGAAACGCCTGGTAGCAGTCTAGCAGTTGCCTGTAGATCTGGCCAGTTCGCGCGCGTACAGATTTCAGTCGTCTGTTCATAACCGCTACTTTCCGTGATTTCCCTGAGAATTCGTATTCAAAATTTCGTCAAAACTGTTCTGTCCGACTTAACCGCGCGCTACGTTTGGTTTGTGATGCAGCACTTGAAGGCATGCCCATTGCCATTGAAACGGACACAGCTAAAACCCAGCACTACGAGCTGCCGACCACATTCTTCAAGCTAGTGCTCGGAAAAAACCTCAAATACAGGTTTGTGCTTCATGATGCACACCAGTATCAGGAATGGTTACATGCCTAGTTTTTGAGTGGTAGAAAAGATGTTAGCCGAGATATTTGAATCTATAATGTTATACACGAGTAAAAGCTACTGGTTTAACATGCATCTTGTGCTTCGTTTGTTAACTCACATACACGCTCCGTAATTTTCCAGCTCATGTTACTTCCCCGATGATTCAAGCACCCTAGAAGATGCCGAGGTTGCAATGTTGGAGTTGTACTGTGAGAGGGCGCAGCTGCAAGATGGCCAAAGCATTCTCGATGTTGGATGTGGATGGGGATCCCTCTCTGTATACATAGCAAAGAAATATAGGAACTGCAATATCACAGGGATATGCAACTCAACAACTCAAAAGGCTTTTATAGAAGAGCAGTGTAGGTAAGTGCAACAGTTTTATTGCTGAGAGGACCTGATGAGTGCATTCTTTTGCCATGTAGTGGCCATTTTATATTCCTCGTGGTCATTTTTGAAGTTTGCAACAGAGCATATTGATGACAGCTCAGTTTGATTTCATTTTGATCATGTTCATATGTCAGTTACTAGTTTCATAATTTTCTAGTTATTTCAAATACTAATGGAAATGATCTTTCACATGCATCAACCATTCAACCTTCAATTTGCTAGACATGCTGACAGAATTGTTACCACCATTTGGCCCCATGATTTCGATGGTCCTGCAGTAAAGAATTCGTTTCTGTTACAGGGAAAATGAGCTATCCAATGTTGAGATAATTGTAGCAGACATCAGCAAGTTTGAGATGGAGCGTTCTTTTGACAGGATCATATCCATAGAGATGTTTGAGGTATAACTTAACTTGGAATTTTTCTGTGGTTTCGACCCCTTCTGTAGTTCCTCATGGTAAAGGAGTGTTTATAATGGGCCTGTCATGCAGCACATGAAAAACTACAAGGCACTTCTTAAGAAGATATCTAGATGGATGAAAGAGGATTCCTTATTGTTTGTTCACTACTTCTGCCACAAGACATTTGCGTATCACTTCGAGGTACTTTAACAATCCTGCATTTCACAAGTCGTTTGGTCTTGGCTACATCTGAAATAGCTTTCCCATCACACGGATCATGGTGCTACCTCTTATATTTGTAGCTCTATTTGTAATCGTTGACATATATGCGAAGTTCACTACTTAACAATCTCATTCCTAGTGATAGTGATACAAGTTCCTTGCGGTAAAAATAAAATCATTCATTACTAAGACTCACGAGTGAAATAAGTTTGCCTCTGGTACTGAAGTAGACTCATTAAGTTATTGTTGAGAACTGTATTACTGTAAGTATATCTGTAGTGTAATTCTCATGTGAACTGAGACATCACATTTTCAACAGGACAAGAATGACGATGATTGGATCACAAGGTATTTCTTCACTGGAGGAACAATGCCATCAGCAAACCTCCTTCTCTACTTTCAGGTTAGTACCTAACGGATTGTTCCTCTTCAGTAGGTTACTTGTCCCTGCCCTAGCCACATATGAATGTTACTCCCTCCGTTCGTAAATATAAGTCTTTTTAGAGATTCCACTACAAACTACATACGGATGTATATAGACATATTTTTTTTGAAACGGAGGCAAAAGCTTGGTGGGGCCCTTGCGGCAACGATGACGCGAGGCATACACGCTCTCTAATTTTCCAGCTCATTTTTCTCTGTATGTAGTCCATCGTGGAATCTTTAAAAAGACTTATATTTAGGAACGGAGGGAGTAGTTGGTTTGCCATTGATCGAACATGAATATTGATATTCACTTATTGTAATTTTGCAGGAAGATGTATCTGTGGTCAATCATTGGCTTGTCAGTGGCACACATTATGCTAGAACCAGGTATGCCTTTCCTAAGTTCCAAGATATCATACCCCTTTTACTCAGTGTGCTTCGACATGATTCCAGATGAGCTTAATTGATTAGGTAGGAAATGCAAAATAACATTGCAAACCTTGATATCAAAGTAAAAATGATATGCGATGAACTGTGAATTAATTGTTGGAGAATTTCCTGCTTTGCAATTCGCTACTGATGCAAAGCAAAACTTCATTGGTTTCTAGAGTTTTTTTTAAATGACATTGGTGTCTAGAGTTTATACAATACAATGACACGGCATGCTAATTTTGTATGCGATGTCTGCCTGTAGCGAGGAGTGGCTGAAATGCATGGACAAGAACATCGCTACCATAAGGCCAATCTTTGAGAAGACTTATGGGAGGGAATCAGCTACCAAATGGATAGCTTATTGGAGGACATTCTTCATCTCAGTAGCTGAACTTTTTGGATATAACAATGGTGATGAATGGATGGTTGCACATCACCTGTTCCGAAAGAATTAGGAGGTACCGCTGGACATTTCTGGAGCAAAGTAGAATTGTATGTTGAGAATCATCCATCACACAGGCTGTACCTAGTATTATACTCCCTCTGTTTGTTTCTATAAGACGTTTCAGACAGCCTGCTCTATACTGTTTTGAACAGTGTCTGAATGTCTAAAACGTCTTGTAAAAATGAGCAGAGGTAGTATATTTTTTCTGCGTTGAGCGGTTATCCTCCTTGAATAAAATTGTACCTCGGTGTTCTGGTACTTCAGCATTGACGCTGGCAATGTAAAATGTTTTCTTATGTAAATGGTTTATAAAAGATTTGCAGTTTCCAAGCGCGAGAAACAACAAATTTGTATCCTGAAAGATTTATGTGATCTTGGAGAGTATTCAAGGTCAAGAGTTCAGGTAGTCAGCAGCAACGTCCAAACCATACAGACACACACTAGCACTTGGGTGCATTGGATTCAGTAGTTATTTCAGGAAGCCATTTAGGCTGTACCTGCTCTGAATGAAAGACAAGATGAATCACTTAAGGACCAAATCTTCTTGCTACTATGATATACAACTATCTCCTAATTACAAAGTGGAACCAAAAATCATCTAGATTTGACAGGAAACAACAGTCATCTAGATGACTGCTTCCATTGCTGGATCGCTTCGTGCAAGGAATGGCTGGGAATTATGGTCAGACTCGGAAGCATGTGTTTCGTAATTGGGGAGATCTTGTGTTCCTCGAGCCAAGCTTCGATCGCCCTGCGCTCGTAGGTATGACCGTCAGCAGCAACACAAGGATCGTCCATTACTTCCTGCATCGAGAAATTATCTCTTAAGCCAGAGTGACAGTTGAACTGACAGCTATCTTACGTAGAGAATTTTACCTGCGATATAGGGCAGATGAAGTGGCTTGGCACAACTGCTTTTGGACTTTCAAACTTCCAGGAACTGGTAACCCTGCTTAGAACATTTTCGAGCTCTGGAAGCACCTCTTGCTCGAGATCAGGCCGGTCCCTGCATCTTAGCGCCGTACAATGAAGCCCCAGTTTTGCCAGCATCTCCGCCTCAGCGATTGGCCAATCATTCAGAGATACGTCGAGGATCTCAGGAAATGTGCCCTTTCGGATGGCCTCTTCTGTGCTAAGTATTAGCCCCTGCGGACGCTTGCCAGTTAGCAGCTGGAGAATGATAATCCCCAGAGCGAAAAGATCTGATTTCGGACGAACTGTCCCAGTTAACTGGTACTCAGGGTCCATGTAATACATTGTGCCAGCAATGACGGTGTCGTCTCTGTATTCCGTGAAACCATCTGGCGCTAGATCTGATATGAGCTTCGCAAAACCTACGTCGCCTATTTTGCTTACATAGTTCTTGTCCAGCAAGATATTCCCAGGCTTCAGATCACGATGCACAATGGGCTCTGGCTTCGTTCCATGCAAGAATGCAAGCCCACGAGCTACCTCAAAAATAATTTGGAAGCGCAGAAACCAATGGAGTGGTTGGCGCCCTTCGTTGTCAATAAGTTGATCTTCCAGACTTCCATTCTCCATGTATTCATATACAAGACATCCAATTTCAGGACAAAACCCAAGCAACAAAACCAGGTGGGGATGGTGAAGTCGGCTGAGAATATCAATCTGCATCATGTGGAAAAAATCATAGCATTTAATAAATACCCCATCGATGATAAAAATATGTTAAATCAAATTACGTTCACCCCCTGTTTACGGGTATTAACAACACAGTAGAAATGTTATGAGATTTACAAGGAGACACATAAAAGAAATATAAATCAGAGTACCTCTTTAAAGAACTCATCAATCTTGCCACGGGAATCTTGTTGGATAACCTTGACAGCTACTTCAGTGTGATCAAGGATGCACCTGTATACAATCCCATAGCCTCCCTCACCGATCTTTTTTGCATCAGAGAAGTTCTCGGTGGCGAGCTCTATTTCATGTCTCGAGTAGCGCCTGCAACTTTTGCCTGTCGACAGAAGAGCATCCAGAACCTTTGCCTTCTCGGTGGTCGCCATGTTGGTTACAGTTTCAGCATTGTGCTTGGAATAAGCCTCACGAGTGAATGCCTCTTTCACCATCTCAGCTTCTTCAATAGCTCTGAAATGTTTGTTATTCTCCGGTGCAGCTTTCTGTTTGAAAAAATTCTCCCACTGTAGTGCATCTTGCACTTTATGCAAATCTTCACTACACCCATTAGAAAGCACCTGGATCTGAAACATCATAATGTAATGGATAAGGACTGAGTAAAACCTTCCCTCGGAATGGAAAATGACCAAATGCAAAGCGTAGTGTATGCACAGTAGCAACTAACTTAGGGGATTAGTGTCAACCTTCTAAGTAGGAGATGGGGCAAATGTGAATAAAATGTCACTCGATGAAGCACATGGCAGCCAACTTTATTTATTAATTAGCCAAATAACATTTTAAGGCACTAGATAGTAACAGTAACTAAGATATACAACAACCATCACAAGAATTTAACCTTGGCTTGGAATGAGATATTTGCAGGTTTATCATATATCACTAACCTTTTTCTTAGCTTGAACGTGATTTTCACAAGCTTTGACACACATCATCGGTTTATCCTGCAACTCCTTCCTCGGTTTTGCTACTTCATCTATACGTTGAGACTGTAAATCATGACAGCAACAAAAATCAGGCATTCTCAAAAATACATGCCAACTCACAATTACCGATATCAATGTCAGAAAATCTGGAAGCCAACATCAATCATAGTAATCGGAAACAGCTCTGACCTCTTCAGTAGAACTTAAGGAGACATAAGGAAATTCCTTCAACTGGCCAGTGGCGTCAAAATCTGTGTCCCCTGTTCGCCCTGGTGTCTTTCGACATAAGCTTCCAAACAGACGTCTTCTATGACTTTCTGAACTTTGAGCAGCACTCGTAGAATTGCTAAGAGAACTGCGGGCTTGAGAGCACGAGTCAGAACTAGAAACTCCAGAAGATTTTGGTGTGTTGACATCAGGAAGGTCGTGCAATGATTGCTTGTCTTGCAACTGGCTCCTCAGTTGTAGGGCAAATGCTCTATGACTAACTGACTGGATCTTTGAGCAAGTATTTGAGTCTGTAAAAACGCATGTGTTTAAGAACAGAATGCCATTCCATTGGTAAAAATGAACAGATTGAGACGTAACGAAGAAAGAGAAATAGAGCAAAACATACTGTCTGTTTGAGTCTGATTCGCAAGTTTTATAGTTAATCTGTGCCGGGACACGATAAATACATTGCAAGAACATGGCATGGCTTTTAAGACAGCATGGGGCAAATCTTGGAGCCATAATATCCTGAAAAGATAACAGTGCTAGCATTTATAACATCTTGGAGATTTGGCACAACTGGCTTAAACGTGCTAAAAAAATTCCATATATAAACAGAGATGCTCATAAGTGTTGGTAATGCATCTGAAGTTGATAAAATGATAATTTATGGAACTAAGAAATATGTACTAACTTTGATCCACCCCTGAAATAATAATATACTAGTGTAGTTATGGAACTGCATGCAGGAATTCTATAGACTCAGGAAACACTGCGCATAGCATGGCAGGTATGACCTTTTTAAATGGAGGAGTCTAGAGAGCTATAAGCCCTTTTATAAATATTTCATGAGAGCAGAGGTAGAGAGTAAGAATGTATGAGTTATCATTTTGAGCTACTCTCAACCTTGTAAAAGAGAATAATTAAGGATGGCCCTTTCAGTTAGCTAGACTCCCCCCACCAACTCTTCCTAAGAGACGAGACCATTGGGACTAAATAGGGCAAAAAATTCAATTTAAAACAAAACCAGATGCATATGCTGACAATCAACACATGAACAGGACTGTCGTTGCTGCTACAAATCTTACCAACACACACTTTGCAAGCTATCCTACAGTATTTTCTTCCGAACATAGTTCAGTCTCTAAACAGAAACTAATTTTGTATGTACGTGGATCAGTGGATGCATCTATCTACCTTTCTGATGCCAAATGCGTAACATGAGATAGTGAGAAAAGTCACGATCCACAAAAGGGACTCACCCCTTTCTGCTCCCTACACTATCTTACATTCCTGGTTCCTCTTTTGGGGAAAAGCGAAGCAAGTAACAACAACTATCCAGATTCGTTGGGTCCTCAAAAGCGAAACTCCGACCTTTTCTGAAGTCGAAAATATATACCTCCGGAAGCAGCTCAAGGTTGCGGATCCGAGCACCAGGTTGTGGACACCGGACTCCGCCGCGTACCTGGCCAGCGCCTCCGCCACGCTGTGCCCCTCCAGAACCACCGTCTCCACCTGCACGCACGCACGCACGCACGCACGCTCGAATTCAGACACGAGCAGATCGATCGATCAAAGCCACTGATCTAGGCGGCTAGCAGGTGGTGCCCCGAAGAAGGGAAGACGGTCGAGGACTGACGGTTTTGCTGCCGAAGAGGCGGCGGAAGGGGAGGAAGACGTCCTGCGCGCGCGCCCTCCGGTCCTGCGAGAATATCTCCACCACCCCCGCCGCCATCCTCTCCACCGGCACCTGCTCCCCCGCTGCACCGCACGGCCACAACAAGAAGGACCTCAGCTCGCCGTTGACGTCCCGAACCGAACCGAGGGCGAGAGGGGCGGCGAGATCAACTTACTGGGGGTGGGGACGAAGGCGAGGGGCGGGATGACGTGGACGAGCGCGACGCGGCCGGGGGCGGCGGCGGCCCACCTGGCGGCCCGGCGGCTGGCGCGGCCGTCCCCGCGCACGGCCACCGCCACCGCCAGGGGGTCACCGGAGGACGCCATGCCGCGCAGGGGGCGACGGCGGCGATGATTGACTAACCTTCTTCAAGAGCGACGTCGGCGGAGGAGGAGTCGAGGTCTTGTGGCGGCTGCGGACGGGTCAACTAACCAATCAAGTCAGCAACAACCACTCGGCAGCGGTGGCATCGGCGGGGAAGCGTGATGACCAGCAGCTTTCTCTGTCCTGTGAGAGGTGAGAGGCGAGAGCGAGCACGGGGGCGACTTCGCTTCGGTTGAACGCTGCCGAATGAAAATGATTTGAGAATCAAAGCTGTGCTTACGTTCCATGGCTCCGATTATTTGGATGCGTTGGCGCGACGACGAGGCAACCTGCGCGACCGCGACGTGGAGGTAGGGCCCGACTGCTACCCAAGAAGAATGCTCTGCGTCTATTATTTTTTTGTTTTTTTGACGAGAATGTTTTGTATTTACGTTGTACTCACTCCGTTCTTAAATATTTGTCTTTCTAGAGATTTCAACAAGTGACTACATACAAAGTAAACTGAGTGAACCTACACTCTAAAATATGTCTATATACATCCGTATGTGATAGTCCATTTAAAATCTCTAAAAAAACAAATATTTAGGAACGGAGGGAGTACTATATAGGGTATAGTCTACTACAGTACTAGGTTGTTGTCCTGTCTTCGTTATGTACTACCGAGTCAAGAAGATTCAAACTTCTTCCTTTTTGCGACCAAGAAAATTTAAACTTCAGAGCAAATGCGAGGAGGCATCTTGGATGCCACGGCCCGCGCTTATATGAATATCTCGCAATGATTGCTGTCGAAGCAGTTCCAGAAACCTGTTTACTACCGTCGGATGAATTTGCAATATCTTGTTTGAGAAATGGAAATCAAGTTATACTTGTACCATATATTCACATGAGCGTGGGGTATTTGTAGCTAGGTGAAAAATCATGTCTACAAGTTTAAATAATAAAATACAAAAGAAATCATGTAGAGGACAGTAGAAAGACCTACATGTCAAATTTGGAAAGAATGATCTTTTTGCTATGCAAATTAAAGAGCTGTTTTACATCAAGTTACCTTAACTTGGTATATCGAGTACTAACTTAATCTGTGATTTTCCTCTGGCTTGTAGATTATCATATTATTTATTTATTTATTTTTCAAACCATGCGGAAGGGTTGCATTGAATAAATAGATAGAAATAAAGGGAAGGAGACAACATACAAAATATGAAACAACTCAAACAAAAACAACCACATGAAACTAACAACAGCAACTGCAACTGCAACAGCAACAAACAACTCAAACAAAAACAACCACATGAAACCGCAACCGCAACCGGTACCGCTACGGCTACTGCTAGATGACCAGTTGCGCCAAATGGCGCAGAGACCCGTTTAAAACCATGTTCGTGTTGAAAATATTTGCATTTTTTCAATAACCATATAGTTAAGTACATTTGGTAAGAACTTATATCCTCTATATACAAAGGAAATTAAATGCAAATATTTTCTTAAGGTAATAATGCCACAAATTAGATTATTGGTAGGTCAAGATAGTTAAGTCTGCAATTAGGAACTCCGAGTAGCTGTAAACATGCATTAAAAATAATAAACACAAGTGACACAATAAAATGTACTTAATACATGAACTCACGAACATTGTGGACAGGAGAAGTTAATAGAAATAGTGGTCAATTACATCATATAATTTGGTTCTACTCTTTTGTGTATATATCCTGAATGCTACCCCTTTGTGATCAACTCTTTGTCCTTCGAATAGAATGGCACAGCTACTGCCCCTTGTGGAAAAAGAAAGCACTCTGTAATACCCATAAATGTAAGAGGAAAATATCATGTGATGCATCTCAACCTGCACAAAACAATGTAAAAACCATACATTCTATCTACATACTCTCATTGTGTAGCAAAGCATAAGGACCCTGTACAAAAGAATTGACAATTAGCAAGAAAGAAGCATGACATCAGCTGTCTAGGCAACCATAAAACAATAAGTGGCAAAAGCCCCATCAGAATTAGCATTTGCCATCCAGTTTATGAGCTAAAGTTGAGCATTCACCTATATCACAACTGTACCTTGAAGCACGATCAACATGCAGGACCTAGCTCGTACTTCTATTTAGGAATCATCATCTTCATAAAGTAATCAGTAAACTTGGTCATCCATGGACCGACTGTAGCTTGCTTGCTAATTTCCACCTGTCACAAATAAGACAATCATGTTCAAACTGAAGGTGAAAGCATTACACATTCAGTCTCTTATGTAATTTAGTATACTGATAAAATCTCTATGAAGAAGCAGACGAACTGCTGGAAATAAACTGGCATGGAACGAAATCAGTGCCACAAAACCATATAGACATGCATGCTCATCAAGCATGTCATACATTTTACCCTTAGCTAGTGCTGGTGCCCTACCTCAAGAACCTCCAGCCCACACAATAGAAATTTGTCCATCTCAACCATGAATTCACTTAAATAGGAAACAAAATAAATGTTTTCCTCAGACATAGTACACTGAAGAAACAAAACTATGCAGGCTGAACCGATAAAGCTCTTATGACTGAACAACGCCCATCTGCAAACATCATCATTCTAGTCAAGAAAATAACTGAATAAAGCCCATCTGCAGCAGTACACTGTTGGAAGATTAAAAGATAGTTCAGATGTATTTTCCAGAATTTTCTCTAGGATGAACACAGGAGCTTGAAAGGAGGGCCAATACTGGGTTTACCATGCAATAGACCTGTGCACCATCAACAATGGCAAAATTCGGCCTTGCAGATGATCACTGGGATATGAAAAAAAAGATAGAAAAATGCATTTAAAGCTTGGACCTGAAATGTAGAAGATTACCCCCTTGATCTACCGATGGGAAATACACCTAAGGGTCAACCAAATGCAATCACAGTCAAGTATGATTTCTTTAATCTATTTAGGGTGTTTTTCACGTACTGTGCAAGTACCAAGGGGTTGTTCTTCAGTAACAACATCTTATTAGCTTCAGATGACGGCCTTTGACACTATACTGCTAATTTAAGTTAAGTTGTGATCCTAATATTTGGGTAAAAAATCACATGGAAGAAACATGAGACGGGTGCCATTGAACCCCTAAGATGCAAGAAACATATATCGATAACTATACATACAGTTCTTTTTCAATAGCTATATATACAGTTCTTACTCCATACAAATAATTGTTTAAAGACACGCATAATTGTTTAAAGACCCACACGATAATTCAAACACATTTTTCTTTCCTTCATCTGATCATTCTACTATAACGAAGGAAAAAGGGGACAGGTCCCCAGGGAAATAGCAATACAGCTACAGGAAATAAAGCAACACATGTACACATGACTATGGAGAAAGCAAGCTTTGTGAGAGAATTTACCCTAACATCTTAATACTTCAAGGTTTTAACCAAAGAAAAACATATAGTCTAGGAATAAATGGACTAAAGGAGTATAGGAGGGGAGTGAAGCGATCATATCAATTAACTGCTTCAGAATCACCGGTATAAGAAAATATTGATGCCCATTACTACATACTGATCGCGGACAGCTCCTTGCCTTCTCTTATCAGATCGACAACATGTAGATTTATGTAGATTTGAGCTGCAACATCATATACAGGGCACGGGCAGAAGCAAAAAAAAGGGGATATGCTTCTTCTTCTGATCTTTTCTAACACTTTCAAGCCCTCGGTAAAAAGAGGGCGCAATCTTGCAGACCCGGCTAGGATATTTTACGATAGTAAAGCAGTATTGCAAGGATTCACTTACATATTATTATCATTCACGGATAGTTTTTGTATAACCCTATTTCACCGACAGGCTTTATGCGATAATCTTTGCCAAACTAATTGCAAAACTAATTGATCACCCGGTGCGGAGTAAAAAAACTCATAGTAAGCAAGTGATCACACATACAAACATTCCCAGGGAAAATGCGTAAACCCACAACTCAAAAAACTACTAATAAGACCATATATGACTTCACAGCTAATTAGGCATCTATACAAAACAGAACAATGTAGGTAATCTCCTCACGGAACCATGTATGCCTATGAAACCAACAAAGTATCTATAGCAAACAGCGACTGAAAACATCTGTGTAGAACAGATCATAAAAATTAGTTTCGTCTTTGTAGTCTGCATTGGAATCTCTAAAAAGGCTTATATTTAGGAACGGAGGGAGTACATGACAGTCATTGTCAAACAATCAGTCCATAGAGATCATCGATACTGAAGCAGGAGCAAGAGACATTAGATAGAACAAAAATATACACTCCTCACCTTAATGTCAAAGGCCGAACCCACGAGGAAAGCACTATGACCTTGATGTTGCTGGAAGCCATCGAACCTGAGAAGCACCTGCCAGGCTAAAGTTGCTCCTCCTGTTCCCCTAACCACTTCCATAAATTTATCTTCATTAGGAACAAGTTTCATAGCCACCTGCAGTATCCCCACATATGGGTAATTCATCAAAGATGCTTTCAAAAAAATCATCAAAGAAAAACAAAAATGAAAGGCAAGCTTACCAAAATGTTGTCCCAGTTCCGTCAAGCAATCTAACAATAAGATAGCAAGCTTACCTGAATGGGGATGGCCAGTGACCTGGACCTCAGCAAGATTTTTCAGCTAATTCTCGCGGCGCCCAGGATGGCCACAGCTAAGTGATGCTGACCTCCACTGCAACCGGACGGTGGTCGAGCCCTTCAGAGGGACTCGCGCTTACATCAACACAAATCATATTATCAAATTGAAGTGCAAACTTGATTGGGTTTGCAAGACGGTTAAAATTCACCTTGGTCTTCTTCAACTCTTCAGCTAACATTGTTCTTCATCTCTTCGTTCTCCGATCTGCACACATCATGTTTAGAAAATCCACATGTTAGGGAACTAAAATGTGAATGAGAGGGAGATAGAGGAGCACCTAATTTTCTTGGCCCTATTTCTTCTTTCTTAGATCTGCACACGTTAAGTCAACAATCCAATTAGATATACATATATATGCAGCTATGTATATTTAGTAATCAATAATTTCCTTTCATCATATACACATTTGCTAGATAGTACATTAAACTCTGGTAACGTTGAAGTATGAACAGCAAGCGGATCTCTACAAAAAGAAATCAAAGGAAAAAGGAGTTGGGACATCGAACAGTTCTTGGTACCTGACACCTGCGTAGGTTTCAGGAGGGTACCATTCAATCCATATGTCCATCCCTGCAAAATTGTACCCAAAAAAAAGATCCAAATTAAGCAACTATATCTCATTGGCTAATCTCCAGATCTGCACCTCTCCTCAAAGAGAGGGGGAGAAGGAGCTATCATACCTGTAGACAGCCTGGTGATGGCAAGGTCGCCGGCAAGGAGACTCAGCTCCAATGGAGTGAACATCAGCTACATACACCATAGGTAAATGTTAGCAACAAAACATATGACATATCCTCCATTACTTCTTAAATATGAAAACTGAAAATAAAACTTCTCATTGGCTCAGACCCTTCTTGTCAATCCTTGCCTCTCACAGGAGTTTTCAGTTTCACAAATAAACGGATATTAAATCAACCAGCACAGGTAGTAGTAGAACCAGCAGCACCCAACAACATTGAACACATATACAACCAACATCACACATCTAGCAGCAGCACAAGTAGTAGCCGTACCCCTCAAACAAACAACACAAGCACACAGTACAGTAGTAGTACTAAATCAAGGGAAGATCGAGGAGGAAGCAGAAGCTCACCAGCCTGACGGAGACGAGAGCGAGCGGAGGAGGGGCGTGGGCGAGCTTCCTCGTGCGCCGCGCCACGCGCAACACCTTCTTCTGGCTCGCCGTGCCGGTCACCGTCACCTTGTCCCGCGCTCGGTCCACGTCCACGTAGTGCACGCCTGCACAAGACGAATGACAAAATTATCTAGACATGTCTCCATGCGTGCTGTATGGCAAGTAAGTCTAGTAGTACCACAATCACGATGAGAAAATCCTTTGGTGGTGCTGTATGGCAAGTAAGTCTGATAGTACCACAATCACGATGAGAAAATCCTTTGGTGGTGCGTACCTTGAAGCCTGAGCACCACGAGCCTCGCCTAACCTAAGCCCGATCTGCTGCTGCTCCTCTCCTCCTGCCGAGTCCAGGCCGCGCTCTTCCTTCCCCCCACCGCCGTCCTCCTCTGCTCCTGGATCTGCGGCCGGTCAAGAACCATGGCGCACCACAGCGGCTGATGGAGGATGGGGATGCGTCGTCCTGCAGGAGCTGCGTGAAGAAAGAGACGAGCGGCGGCAGCGACGGCGGCCATGCGGTGGCGGAGAGAAGTGGAGAGGGGGAGGCGGCGCAGAGGAGACGAGGCTGAGGCGGCGCGGCGGCAGGAGAGGAGGCGGCTGCGGGGGTGACGCGGAGAGGGGGGCGGAGGCCATGGCAGAGGCAAGGACGCTGGGGAGGGGCAAGGAAAAGGGGGGCGCGAGAGAGGCGGCGGGGGGCGAGCCACGACCTCCGTTGCGCCACCATGACCACGGCCTCCTCCTCCTCACGCATCTGCCCCCTGCCACCACGACTCTCTCTGTACCCGGATCTCGGGGGGGACGCATCTGGAGAGCAGCTAGTGGGCGTCGCTCGGGGGAGCGGCCGGCGAGGCTCTGGCCCTGGTCGGAGAGGGAAGCAGACAGGGGAGCGAGGAGCCAGCGTCGAGGGAAGAGGAGAGGAGGAGACGAGCGGGGAGAGAGGAGCCGGCTGCGTTGCTTTTTTTTCCCTTCGTCGGTCTAGGGCTCGATCTTTTTTTACACAGAATTGGGCAAACGGCACGCCATTCTCTCGACCCCACACATAACAAGGCCCATTTGTCATCCACTCTCGAAGCAGCCATGACCGTGAAAAACAACAGACGGCTGACCAAGTGCCAGCAGTCAAAATAGAGCACAGTAAAAAGATCGCACGGCCCAACCAGCGTTGCGCGCGGGGAGGCCTCAGGTTGGCGGGTAGGCTAGGAGCGTTTATATGTTCAATTTTTTTACACAGAATTGGGCAAACGGCACGCCATTCTCTCGACCCCACACATAACAAGGCCCACTTGTCATCCACTCTCGAAGCAGCCATGAACGTGAAAAACAACAGACGGCTGACCAAGTGCCAGCGGTCAAAATAGAGCACAATAAAAAGATCGCACGGGCCAACCAGCGTTGCGCGCGGGGAGGCCTCAGGTTGGCGGGTAGGCTAGGAGCGTTTATATGTTCAACTACTAGGGATAAAAATGAAGTGAAGACTTCCCACTTTTCCGGCAAAAAATGGAAATGAAAGTGGAAATTTGCAAAACAGAATCTTTTTTATGTGAAAACGGAAACAAAAGTGAAACGATGTTTTCCGATGGAACGGGCACGAAAATGAAACCTCCCGTTTTCTTGAATATGGAATTTTCTGTTTTTACCATGGGCCTATGGCTGCTTTGTAGCGCAACCATCAAACAAATGAACAATGAGCAGAATGGCCCATGTGTGGCCCAACTTCTATTACAGCAAGAAAGCTAGCCCTGATTGTAATCACAATGGAGGCTAAGCCTGAAACTCTTCTTCACAGATTGTGATGTTACAATGTGTTTTACTTGTACGTGGGTGAACTGATACACTGGGTTTTGCTTATATATGGAGTCCTTCTGATTACCGCAAATGTGTTTGTTTGCCATAGTTGAAAAAAAAAACATAAATGCATATCTTATGATATAACCATTATAATTTTTTGTAGTCATGTTAATAATTGATTAAATATGTTGGTTTGCTTGTGTTTTTCCCTTTGGTTCAAGGGGTTTTTATGTTCGGGTGAACACCTGCTTTCGTTGTCATTTCCACGTTGTATTCTCTCCGTGTTCGTTTCCGATAATATCTATTTTGGTACTCATTCCGGCATATTTTTGTATTCGTTTTTGCTTCTGCAAAAAAAATTGAAAACAAATGTGAAAACACCCATTTCTGTCCGTTTTCAATATGTTTTCATTCATATTAGCAACAATCGAAGCAGAAGAGCAGCTTCATAGCAAGGCATATGAAGGTGTAGTCCCCCACCAAAACAACCTTGATGAAAGATTGACTAAGCAGTAGGAGGGACGACAGTCAACCGAAACGACCCTGAAGAAATAGTGATTGGGACCAAAACAGCATGGAGCTGGCTCCACTCGATCAAGACCCACAATCCAACATCTACCGGCGCCAAGAATCTGTGAATACTCGTTGAAGCCCGTAGCAAGAGTCCACACTGAATTTCTACAGATCTATAGTTGGAAAAGACTGGTCTGCAGCTCCACCTCCCCACGAGCAAGATCGCTAGCAAAGCAAAAGCCCATCTCATAACCTCTAGCACCCTGGGCTGATCAAGATTTTCCTCCGCCTAGCGAATGATCATATTATTTTTATCAAGTTTCACATAGTTGTGCCTACTTATACTTTGTATGCCTGGACGGTGAAGATAAGGGGTGTATCGTGGGTGCACCCAATCTGGGTATAGCCACTACTTTCCCACCATAGTATCCTCTAACTAATTTTTCATTTAATTTAAATGGCGGGGATTTATTTACGCATGTTTTCTTTTAAAAGTGAGCAATGCCCCCCACTTTACAGAAGAAAGAAGAACATCGATGTGAGAGGAGTCAGATTTGTAACAATCACAGTCGGGTGCCGGTGCCTTCTTTTTTTTTAGAACGAAGACGCCAGATGCGTCCAGCTTTAAATTAATAAAGCCCACAACAGGCAGCGTACACCACACCAAGTCTTAATACATCACCACAAGCCGTCCCGGCCTACGCAAAAGGATCATCATAGAAGTTCAAGCGCGACTTAACAAACCACTAGCGGATTACAGGGCATAGCCCGTACAGAGCGCGCAGGCTCGTCAAGCACCAAAAGGGACCATAGTCAAGGCTCCCTAGCCAGCACGTACACTTGCATCAGACGTTGTTGGGCGGTCTTGATCAGCTCAGCATCCCTGCGCCTCCCCAACGGACTCCACTGCTGCAAAAGGAGGTTGCATTTGAAGATAATGTTAGCCGGATGCGTAGGAAAGCAACCCTCAATAGTGAATTTGTTCCTAGTTAACCACATAGCCCAGAGTAGTGCCCCTACACAACTCCACATAACCCGTTTAGTACGACCGTGGATCGCATCTAGAAGGTGGGTAAGCTCCGCAGCCGATCGAGGGTCCCATTGGACACCAGCCGCGGTCCGGACCGCGCTCCATGCAAACCTTGCAAGCGAGCAATTGAAGAACACATGGTTGGCATCCTCTGGAGCCCCACACAACGCACACGGGCCGGTGGCCGGTCTGTTGCGTTTGGCCACATTTAAGGAGGTGGGTAGCTTATCGCAGAACAATTGCCACAAGAAGAGTTTGATCTTCAGGGGCAGCCTCGCTTTCCACAAGCCTGCAATCGCCTAATGCACCGTCCCTCGACATAGCTTGCGATATAAGGAGTTAACCGTAAACCTCCCGGAGCTGGTGAGCGCCCAGCTCACCGTGTCTGGTTCGTCCACAAGGTTGGTTGATTCGATGAGCTGCAGCAAAGCCGCAAGACTAGCCTGCTCATGCCCATTGAGTTCCCGTTTAAAGTAAATCGCAAGTGGTGTCGACGCGAGCGCTTCCGCCACCGTAATTGCTGGGTCCACAGCTATCTCGTACAAATCCCGGAATTCAGCCCATAGAGGTTGGGCCCCTATCCAAAGATCAGTCCAGAAGCGGGCCGAGCGGCCATTTCCAATGGCAAACCCATGGCAAATGCCAGTTTGACTGCCTGCAAGTCATTCCAGAAGGGGGAGCCCCTTGCCCTCCCTTCAAAGAAATTCCCATCGGGAAAATATTTGGCTTTTAGGAGATCAACCCACAGCCCAGTTGCCCCTTGGGCAATTTTCCAGATCCATTTACACATCAACGCGATGTTTAAAAGTCTGGAATTGGTGATCCCGAGACCCCCCAAGGCCTTGGGTCGGCACACACAGGCCCATTTAACCATATGATACTTACGGTTCGGACCAGTTCCTTCCCAAAAGAACTTGGCGCGGGGCGTGTCAAACTTTGCATGGACCCCTTCTGCGAGCAGAAACAGGCCCATAGCAAACATTGGCAAGGAGGAAAGGCTGGAATTCGTAAGAATGAGCCTAGCCGCCTTGGAAAGGAATTTCCCCCGCCAGGGGCAAACCCTACCCCTCACCTTGACGCATAGAGGATCTCAATCCTCTATCGTGGGCCGTTTGGTGTCTATCGGAAGGCCGAGGTACGTAAACGGGAATTTGCTGACTTTGCAGTTAAACAATCCGCTATGCGCCTTCCCTCCTCCGGATCTACCCCCATCGATAGAACCTCACACTTGTGGAAGTTAATTTTGAGGCCTGACATGAGCTCAAAACTAAGGAGAATCGCCTTGACCGCAGCTATACTATGCAAATCCGGGCGAAACATCAAAAGCGTGTCATCCGCATATTGTAGATGTGTCACTCCCCCTGGAATGAGGTGGCCTACCAGACCTTGGATATGGCCAGCCACAGCCGCTTTCGACAACATCGCGGACAACACATCAACGACGAAGTTGAAGAGCAGAGGGGATATCGGGTCACCCTGCCTGAGTCCGCGCTTGTTCCTGAAGAAATGCCCTACTTCTCCGTTCACCGAAACTGCCGTTTGGCCTCCCAAGACCAGTTGCATAACGCGATGAACCCATACCGCAGAGAAACCACGACCCAAGAGCACCTGACGCAGGAAATCCCAATTTACCCGGTCATAAGCCTTCTCGAAGTCTAGTTTTAGCATTACAGCCGGTTCCTTTGTGCGTTTGAGCTCGTGCACAATCTCCTGGAGAGCGAGCGGACCCTGAAGGATATTGCGGTCACGAATAAAAGCGGATTGGTTACGATGGATCGAGCGCTGGGCTATCGGGCCTACCCGTGTGGCACACGCTTTAGCACAAATCTTAAAGGGAACGTTGATGAGCGCAATAGGACGGAACTGTCTAATGTTATCGGCCCCCTGAACCTTCGGAATGAGCGAAAGAACTCCAAAATTAAGGCGGGCTATATCTACCGTCCCTCGCATAAAACCATTACAAATCTCAAACAAAGGGCCTCTAAGGATGGGCCAAAACCTCTTGAACATCGCCACCGGCCACCCGTCCGGGCCCGGCGCCGTGTCCGCTTTCATCCCCATTAGAGCGGCATCAATTTCTTTGGGTAAAAAGGCGAGCCCCAGCTCGTCGTTCTCCCACGCCAGGACGCGTTGAGAGGTCTCCCACACATCCGCGCGAAGGCCAGCCCCCTGGGCCTCGCAAGATCCCATCAAGTTGATGTAGAACTCATAAATGTGTCGCGAGATGTCCTCTTGGCGCAACAAAAGCCCCTGCTCCGATTGCAACCTGAGGATAGCGCATTTACGACGACGGCCGTTAGCGTAGGTGTGGAAATACTTGGTATTGGCATCACCCTTTAGGGTCCACTTGAGCCCACTACGACGGCGCCAATACTCTTCCTCTGCTCGGAGTAGCGCCTCGACCTGCCCCTCCAGAGCATATCGATGGGCCCACTCCTGCTCCAAGAACACCCGGGCATCAGCCTGCGCATCAATCCTGGCAATCTCCTCCAGGATCGCTACTCTGTGCTCTTTGTTATCCCTCCCTAAGTTGGCGCCCCACCCCTTAAGGCTAGCCCTGAGTCGCCCCCCGACCGCCTTCCAAAATTTCATCGGGCCCCGCTGGGGCCCAGCCTGATGAACGCACGCCTGCCATTTTTCTTTGAAGATTTCCTCAAAGCCTGGCACTGCAAACCAGGCCGTTTCAAAGAAAAACCACGGGCTACGACGCAGCCTATCCTCCCCCGAGGAATAAACTAACGGGACATGGTCAGAACCAATGCGTGTCTCCGCGACCAACGTGCATAGAGGGTAGCCAATTTCCCAATCCGGCGACATAAACACCCTGTCCAGCACCGAGCGGACCGGATCAAGCTGCTTATTTGTCCATGTGAATCGCGCGCCCGTCCTAGCCACTTCCCTTAGGGCCATGGAGGCAATAGCAGTGTTGAACATGGGCACCCGCGGCGAGTTTATGTTACTGTTGTTTTTGTCAGCTCCCGACCTGGTCAGGTTAAATCCCCCCCCCCCACGAGGACTGGGAGCGCCGCGGCAGTCACCGCAGTGACTTTCTGTTGGAGTTCTCCCAAGAAATCCGCCGATCGAGAGTGATCAGCTGGTCCGTAGACCTGAATGACAACTAGTTCGCGCAACAAAGCACGAATGCGAAAATGTGCAGCAATGAAGAAAGTACCGACATCCCAAGCGATAATTTCGTAAACGGCCCAACTTAAACCCAGCAACATGCCACCCGAGTGCCCAACCGCGGGTACAAACTGCCATTCGAAGCGTTCCAATGGGTCTAGAGCAAGCAATTCATGAAAACGGAAATCTATCTTAATCGTTTCCTGAAGACCTACGATGTCCACGTCCTCTTTGCACATGTACTCCTTAAGCTGGGTACGCCGCCCCGCGTGGCCGAAACCACGGATATTCCAAAATAAGGCTCGCATCTAAATGACACGATTGCGTAGCCGGACACCCCTCGAGGTGACCGCTTTTGCCACGCGCCTCACCTTGCCCCCGCAAGGCGAGGGGGAGGTGGCACTCGGGCATAGAAGGAACAGCGACAACCCCTCCCTCGGGGCCCCCGGTCCTCTGTTCAGCACGCGCTGCAGCCGCAGCCGCAAATGCTGCCTGCGCCATCTCCTTGGTGCGCACGAGCGAAATCAGCTCGTGAGCCCCTCCCACACAGGAAGGATCCACTCCACTCGCATCCAAAACCTCTAACAAATGATCATCTAAAAAGGAGTCTAAAACCGTAAAGCGAGGAGGTGGATTACCTGAGATCTCCATGTTATTCTGAGCTTGTAGAAGTTGCGCCCGCTGCAGGGATGGCATGTTGCCCTTGGCCCCCTTGGAGCGCGAGCTTGTATGCACCGGCGCCGCCGGCACCGTCTTGGTGCGCTTGGCCTTGGAGATCAGCGCCGTCTTGGAGGCCTCCTGCAGCAGCGGGTCGACGGAGGGGGGAGCAGTCGGAGCCGCCAGCGCCATGACGGACTGACGCGGAGTGGGGGGGGCGCACCGAGCGACTCCATTGCGCGAACCGCCTCCACGCTGACCTTGCGCACCGTCGTCTTCTTCATCATCTTCACCGAGCCGCTCAGGGTGGCACCACGTCCTACAGACGCAGGAGACCGCTCGGAAGGAGACACGAGGGGCTGGGGGAGAGCGCGAGCGGGGAGCGACCACCACCCGCACCCGCAGGGGCCGCACCCATGGGGGGTGAAGACACCTAGCCCAGGTTGGACCCGTATTGGTTGGGCACCGAGAGCGCCATCCCCGCAGATCCCATCCCCACAGAAACCCGAGGCGCCTCCGCCCCTTCCGCCGGCGCAGCAGGGCCAGGCACAGAGATCCCGAGCTTGTCCCAAGCCGCCGTGTCGATGGAGTCATCCTCCTGCATGCTTGCGTTGGGATCTTGATCCTTATCCTTGAACTTGTCTTTGTCCTGGTTGCCCGGGCCCCCACCGCTGGGAGGAGGTGGAGGAGGGAGTGCAGGGGCCGCCTGGTGAGGAAGGTCAATCTCCGGCTTGAGCTTGACGTTGTACCCCGCCCCGTTGAACCAGATCTACACAGATCCACGCAGCTTGGCCGGAGCCCGACATGCAAAACGCATGCGCACCGGACCTGAGCGGATCAAGGACAACTCGTCCACCACCAGCGGCCGACCGATCATGGTCGTGGCCGCCATCAGCCTCTCCATGCGCCGTTGCTTCGGCGGTATGCCCCACATCTTCACCCACACCTCCGGCATGGTCAGCGCCTTGGGCTCGGCAAGGGCCGCGTCCCGGATATCAGCCGTAATGTTGTTGATGGAGAGGAATAATTTGCCGCTGCGCGTCGCCATTCTCAACATGACTGGATCAGGAAAGGCCACCGAGAAGCAGTCCATGTCGAAGGGGGTCACCATCCAGTCCCACTCGCCCTCGAAGAGATGTGGGAGCTCCTTCTCCAGAATCTCCTTGGTCAGCACACGGGGCGCCGCCGAGACCAGGGCCGCGTTGGCCCCCAGCATGCCCGTCGTCGCCGCGTCCGCCTCCTCGGGGTACTGAAGGCAGAAGAAGCCCCCGCCGGCGAACACATGGCCCGTGGACTGGAGCACCAAGGGCTTGCCGCGCGTGGGGCAGTAGGCCGAAGCGTGGCCCTCCTGGCTGCATAGCACACAGAACTGCTGGAAAGAGCAGTCATTCTGGTAGTGGCCCGTGCGCCCGCACCGGAAGCACTCCGGCCCGTCCGCCTCTTCGACGGGAATGGGCTCCACCGCCGTGCCCTTGGAGGAGGAAGGCTTAGAGGCCGCCTTCATCGCTGGCTTGTGCTTCTTCTGCTTCTGCTTGGTGAAGGGATCGCCGACGCGGTCGCCGCAGTGGGGGTGGAGCGACTCCTTGCGCTTGAGCTCCAACCCCCGCTTCTTGTACTCCTCCTCCTTCTTCTTCTTACGCTCCTGCTCCTTGTGCCACCAGGGAGGGGGAGGCCCCCAGCCACCTTCGTCTCCAGCCCGCTCCGCCGCACGCACCTTGGCCTGGTCATGCAGATCCCGCTCACGCCGCTGCTCCGCCTCCGGATCCGGCTCCGCCCGCTTCTCCGCACGGCGGTCCGCCTTCGATCCCATAGCGACGACCTCGGCGAAGGATCGAACGAGAGGAGGGGGAGGGGCATGTGTGGAGAACGAGCGCGCGGAGCCGCCGTAGCGCCGCACCTCAGCAGGGGTGGCTGGAAACCCTAGAGAACAATCCAGAGCGCCCCGGCGGATCCACATCCACTTATATACTGGGCGCCCCTCCAGCGGGCCAGGGGTACCAGGCCTGGGCTGCACAGTGCAGCCCACATCCGCCCGCACCGCTTCCACCGCAGGGGAAGCGACCTGGGCCGAACTCGACACGCACGGGTCCGTGCGCAGCCCATCCGAGTCCAGGCCCACCAGCCCATCCCGGCCGCCCGAGCCAACCCTAGGCCAGGGCTTGGGCATCTCCGCCGCCGCCCCCTGCGACCTGACCGGCGCCGCCACCGCAGGCACCGCCACCGTTGCCGGCGCTGGCCCCTGGACTTGCCGGAGAGGAGCCACCGCCGTCGCTGCCTCCGCAACGCCCGCGACCTCCCGCACCGACCGCGGCCACGACGCCGCCACCGCGGGCCGCTGCGATGCCCGCCCCAATACCCCTGGTCGGCGAGCACCGCGGCCACCGGGCACGAACGCACGCTGCCGCCCAGCTTTGAGCGAGCCCCCAAGCTCCTCAGCACGAGCCACAAACTCGTCGACCGACGGCAACGCGCCGTCACCACGCCTAGCGCCGTCCTCCACCTCCGAATCCTCACCTTCGCTTACCTCGGCCAGAGCCTAGAAACGGCTCCCGCCCCAGCTCAGAGATGCCGTCGCGCCCGAGGCCGACATCAGGGACGCGCGCGCCAGCCGCCCCGACACCCTCACCTCCGACCAGGCCTCCGCCTCGCCGGGGCCAGCGGCTCCCGCCGCCTCGCCAGCCCCATCGCCGCCCGAGTCGTCTGTCCGTACCAGAGCCGTTGGAGCCATCCGAACCGACCTCCTTGCTGCGTACTCGGTCAAGGTGCGTGGGGCATTGCGGAGGCAGCGACGGCCATGAGGGTGCCGGTGCCCTCATGGTTGGAAGTTGAGAGTTGAGACCCATTCTCTTTTACGGTACCCTGGTACTCCCAAACGACACCCAGGAGTACCATGCAGATCTGGCCGTCCGCACGGAGGGGCAAGGAAGTCATTTCCCAAAGTGCAGTCCGCTTGGCAGTTTTGACTTTTGCACGCACAGTCAGTCGAAAGCCCAGCACGGTCGATATGTGAAGGAAAAAAACACTCGATCTAAATCCATTTCAGTCGCGATAAGGCCGCGCAGCGTCGAGGTGCCGCCATCCACACCCCCGCTCGGGGCCGACGTGCGCCGGTCCACACCCCGAGCGCCGCCGTCCGACATCACCGCGCGCCACCGCCGTTCGCCGTCCGTCCAGCCGTCGGACCCCGAGCGCCGCCGTCCGACACCACCGCGCGCCACCGCCGTTCGCCGTCCAGCCGTCGGACCCCGAGCGCCGCCATCCGACACCACCGCGCGCCACCGCCGTTCGCCGTCCAGATCGACGTTCTTCGACCCCGCCATCCGAGTCCTGCCTCGACGTTCTTCGACCCCGCTTCCTGAGTCCTGCCCTCGCCATCCCTCCAGCGGTTCCTGCTGCCGCCACCTGCCGACGCGCCCGCACGTCGACAATCGCCCGCCGGATAATTAGAGAACATGTTCGTCGCCCGTTTTTCTCCAGCCATATCTTGCAATCTGTATGGATACATGACCAATAAATTGCTCTTTATCAGAGTATACAGTTATACAGTGTCACTCGTACTAGTTGAAATCATGGATCACCTTCAATTTGCGTCAGATCAACTAGAATGTCATAAAGGGTGACACTGCTACAGCACAACCTATCCTTCAGATTTTGTATATAATGAATGTTGCAATGTATATAGAAGACAAGTTATAATTCCTCTAGAATTTGTGTTAGTTTTCTGTTTATCTGAAGAATCACCTAAATTCAGACAGTTTGTATGACATTGATAGAATAAATGCGCTAAGTATGATGCTTTAATAATGGCAGGTTTGGAGGATGGATGGTCATAGTGCTAGCTTGGAGGAGATAGAAGAATATCACATGATGGTTAGTCAGATGTTTGCAAGCGAGAACCAAGGTTACGAGCACCACAACAGATATGCAAGAGCAAAAGGTTTTAGTGTCAGATTGGATGACAAGGAGTACGTGAAGGGCACCAGAGAGGTGAAAGCAAGACGTTTCTGCTGCTCTAAAGAAGGGCACCGATTGGAGAAGTACTTTCAAGCGACTGACCAAAAAAGGGAGCCACGAGCGCTGACCCGTTGTGGTTGCAAAGCTATGCTTGAGATCCAACATGATGCAGGCAGGGGTCAGTGGTTTGTTAAGAAGTTTGTTGATGTCCATAACCACCCGCTAGCCGACCCGGACCAATCTGCTTTTCTACGGTCTCACCGTCGGATGAACGATGCTCACAAGGCTGATGCAGTGGAATACGGACTTGGTGGTCTCCGTACGTTCCAAATCATGAATGTGGCTGAGAAACAGCATGGTGGCTATCCTCATGTTGGGTATATTTCCCGAGACCTGTACAATTTCTTCGCCAGGTACAAGAAAAAAAGAATCTTAGGCAGGGATGCTGACTTTGTGCTGAACCATATGAGAGTACAGGAAGAACGAGATGCTGAGTTTTTCTTCAAATACACCACGGATGATGAAGGACATCTTCGAAATTTATTCTGGGCAGATTCACAGTCTCAGATTGATTATGAAGCATTCGGAGATGTAGTTGTGTTTGACAGCACTTATCGGGTCAACCGCTACAATCTCCCTTTTGTTGCATTTGTTGGACTGAACCATCATCGTAGTACTGTTGTTTTCGGGATTGGTGTTGTTTCAGATGAGACCCACAAGTCATACGAGTGGCTACTTCAGACCTTTGTAGAGGCGATGGGTCATAAGGAGCCCATAACTGTTATCACATATGGAGATTCGGCAATGAGAAAAGCAATTAGGAAGATTTTGCCAAGGACAGACCATCGGCTATGCAGTTAGCACATTGAGCAGAACATGATACGCCACCTGCGTAATCCAATGCTTGATGACTTCAGAAAACTCATATACTGTCGAATGGGAGTTTACCAGTTTGAGAAATCATGGGCTGAGTTCAAGGCGAACTATGAGATCGAAGAGGAGAACGAATGGATGTCCAGAATGTACAAACTTAGGAAAAAGTGGGCCGCAGCTTATACCAAGGGAAGATATTTCTTGGGTATGCAGAGCAACCAGCGTAGTGAGAGTCTGAACTCTAGGCTCCACAATCATCTGGACCGGAAAATGTCGTTGGTTGATGTGGTGGAGCACACTGAGCACTGCATATCACGTATGCGGAGGAACGAGGCCGAGTTGGATGCAATATGTTCGCAGTCAGTTCCTTTCACTAGAATAGATGCTTGCCTGTTGGAGATAAGTGCTGCTCGTATTTATACACCAAAAATTTTCAAGATGGTAAGAGATTGTATCCGGAGATCATGTGCATGGGTGATTCAAGAGCAAACAGCAGTAAATGACTTGGTCAGGTATGAAGTTGTGTTAAAAGATGGAGCGCAAGGAGGGAGCAGACGTCTGTTCTCTGTAAAGTGTTCTTTTGATGGCTCGTTGATGAATGGTGCCTTCTGTCCTTGCCGTAAGATGGAGTGCGAAGCCATCCCTTGCGCGCACATTTTCGCTGTTCTGGTTTTCGTACGGGCAGCGACCATTCCTCCATGTTGTGTTAGCAAAAGGTGGACAATGGAAGCCAAGGCTACATTCGTGTCAGTGAGAAATGCAAATACACATGTGTGGTCAGAAGAGATGAGTCGTTACCGTGAACTGAGAAACATAGCTAGTATTGCTCTATTCAAAGTATCAAAAAGCGGGGAGCGTTCGCAGGAGGTGAAAGATTATCTCCAAAGTATCATCGATGGGCCCATCGAGAATGATGATAACAACGAGGAGACAACATTTGGTCCTATACCCTCTCACTACTCTGCCGCAAGCCATGCTTCAGCGGATAGAGTCCTTGATCCAAAAATAGTCGACACAAAAGGTGCTCCATGCAAGAAGAGAATGAAGCCATTTCACGAGACGTTGAGGGAAACGAACGGGCGGAAGAAGAGAACTAGAAGATGCGGCCAATGTAAAAGTTCCGAACATGACAGGCGCAGATGTCCAGATTTAGGGAAATAAAATTGATAGAAGCACAGTACCAAATGTAAGTTGATGTTCATGGCCTATTTATGGATTTGGGTTTGAAGTATGTTTTTTTCTTTTTTATATATCATACAATATCAAATTTTAACTTATATGCAGATGGTATACACGCCTGCACCGAAGTTATTTCAGGTGGCACAAGTGTTGTCACAGCAACCAACTGAGCCCCAAGAAGATCGAGAACTATGTTGCCAGTAGACATTTTTATGGACCTGTTAAATCTGTTGGCGTGACAGAGTTTATGAACATTGTTTTTGTTTGCTTGCAGACTCTTATCACTTTGGTCGTGATACTTGACGACTATTGATTTTTTTTCATATCTGCTCGGTTTGTTTTGCTATGTATTGGCTCCAGCTTATTTAATGAATTGTAAGCACAAATTTGTGTTCAGTCTAAAAATCAGCTTCGTAGATCCGATTACGAGATATCCGACGAACTGTTTCGTAGATCCGATTTTTACGAGGAGGCGGCCATGTTGGTGGTCCTCGTATGTTTATACCTGAGATTTATTTGGGAGAGAATATAGAACAAATTTTATTTTGGCAGCGGGTGGGCATGCATGTCGTAGGCCCCGCTGCAAGATATGAAAGAATTTTGACTCCAAACGCACGTTGCGTCACGACCGGTCAGTATTTTTGGGGGTTTTCGCCGAAGAAATCCTAGAAAATGCATAGAATGTCAGATATCACCGAAACTTGGCATGCGTGCTTGCCATGATGACTCGAGTGTCTTGGAAAATTTGGGTCAGGTTGATGGATGTGGGCAAAAGTGCTTCTAGAATTGCCGTAGCTGCCCACCCAAACGGTCCCGGTTGAACATGGTGTACTTGTTGGCATG